>NC_068444.1:35487563-35612563 GCF_023373465.1 Oncorhynchus keta | reverse complement strand
CGCTGTAGTGATGTTTCACAGCTGGGAGCTGATTAATCATAAATAAACTAAGGAGGGATGGAGGAGGAGGGCATGCACTGTCACCCCCCACCCTTTCACACACACTTTTTGAATACGGTTGAATGTCTTAATTTGAATACTTTTTCTGATTATTTTTTTCGCTGCCACAATACCCGACTCGCATCCCACCAAATGTTTACCACCTGGGATTCGAACCGTCAACCCTTCGTTTGCCGGTCTGACCTCTAGGTTACATGCCTCCTCTTCAAAATGTAAACATGTCCCATATGTAAAAAATGTAAATATATAACGCAGATTTTTTTCTCGCCTTAGGTTCTGTGGCATCTGGATATCTTCCGTAGAAGTTTCCGCCAGCTGACCACTCACAAGTGCATGGAAGACTCTTGCATCTTCTGTGCCCTCAAGGTAGGTTGCAGCTCTGCGAATTCTATATGTACCTGGCAACGGGCGCATGCCCCGTCCACCTGAGGATCAGTCTTATACAGCCGTCTATATCCTGTGTTTGAGGGGCGCAAAATCCTCTTGTCAATCACTTCAATCTCGCTGCATCGATCGCTTTCATTTAACTCCCGCGTCTCTTTCATTTAACTCCCGCGTCTCTTTCATTTAACTCCCGCGTCTCTTTCATTTAACTCCCGCGTCTCTTTCATTTAACTCCCGCGTCTCTTTCATTTAACTCCCTCGTCTCTTTCATTTAACTCCCGCTCTCTTTCATTTAACTCCCGTGTCTCTTTCATTTAACTCCCGTCGTCTCTTTCATTTAACTCCCGCGTCTCTTTCATTTAACTCCCGTCTCTTTCATTTAACTCCCTCGTCTCTTTCATTTAACTCCCGTGTCTCTTTCATTTAACTCCCGTCTCTTTCATTTAACTCCCGCGTCTCTTTCATTTAACTCCCGTCTCTTTCATTTAACTCCCGTCTCTTTCATTTAACTCCCGCGTCTCTTTCATTTAACTCCCTCGTCTCTTTCATTTAACTCCCGTCTCTTTCATTTAACTCCAGCGTCTCTTTCATTTAACTCCCGCGTCTCTTTCATTTAACTCCAGCGTCTCTTTCATTTAACTCCCGCTTTCATTTAACTCCCGTCTCTCTTTCATTTAACTCCCGCGTCTCTTTCATTTAACTCCCGTGTCTCTTTCATTTAACTCCCGTCTCTTTCATTTAACTCCCGCGTCTCTTTCATTTAACTCCCGTGTCTCTTTCATTTAACTCCCGTGTCTCTTTCATTTAACTCCCTCGTCTCTTTCATTTAACTCCCGCGTCTCTTTCATTTAACTCCCGCTCTTTCATTTAACTCCCGCGTCTCTTTCATTTAACTCCCGCGTCTCTTTCATTTAACTCCTCTTTCATTTAACTCCCGTCTCTTTCATTTAACTCCCTCGTCTCTTTAACTCCAGCATTTAACTCCCGCTCTTTCATTTAACTCCAGTCTCTTTCATTTAACTCCCGCGTCTCTTTCATTTAACTCCCGCGTCTCTTTCATTTAACTCCCGCGTCTCTTTCATTTAACTCCCGCGTCTCTTTCATTTAACTCCCGCGTCTCTTTCATTTAACTCCCTCGTCTCTTTCATTTAACTCCCTCGTCTCTTTCATTTAACTCCCGCGTCTCTTTCATTTAACTCCCGCGTCTCTTTCATTTAACTCCCGCGTCTCTTTCATTTAACTCCCGCGTCTCTTTCATTTAACTCCCGCGTCTCTTTCATTTAACTCCCGCGTCTCTTGCATTTAACTCCCGCGTCTCTTTCATTTAACTCCCGCGTCTCTTTCCCTCCCACTCTTGCTTTTTTTAACTCCCTCCTCTTTCATTTAACTCCCGTCTCTTTCATTTCCCCCGTTAACGTTACATTTAACTCCCGGAAATGTTCTTTCATTTAACTCCCGCATTTTATGACCTGTCTCTTTCATTTAACTCCCTCCCCCCTTTCATTTAACTCCCGGGCTCAATCTTGGCCTGTCGTTTCCCCCCGTTAATACACCGTCTTTGACCTGTCAGCATCTCAATGGAATACACCGTCTTTCCGTCGCATCTATCTGGTCGAGCCTCGTCTGGGATTTAACACATCATCTCGACACTTACGTTGCAGTGAACTTTATTTTGAGGTGTGTTCATTTGTGGTGGAATGTGAAAAAAAGTAATCCTTTGATATAGTTGAAGTGTTTTACATACCAGACGCGCTTCAATGAAAGCAACTTCCAAAAATGATCACACGGATTATAGTGATGTTATGTCTGATCTCGCAAACAATGTAAAGTATGTATAGATAGGAGCCAAGTGTGTTGATTTTTAGTCTGAGGGTGTCCTGCTATTGACAAACTTGTTGAATGATTACAACAGAACGTGACAACAACAGTAATTCATGAGGCAGTCTAGACAGGTGAGTGCCGGTACGCCTAGACAGAGGACCTTGTTCTATTGCAGCCCTGGTCCACCCCTTTATGTTAATCTAATACATATATTTTTATTTTAAATAAATAAATAAAACAAATACCTGATTCCATTAGAGAATGTACATATGAGCATTCCAAGGAAAAAACGGGGACATTTTACAATATTTTTCAATAATACCCGAATTCCCACCAAAATACCTGAAATCCATTCATTATTTGTCCGTGTCAAGAATTGTTTTCATGTGCTATAATTCATTCAATACCTGATTGGAATTGTTTTAAAAACGTTTGAACATTTTGATGACCGTAGCTGATACTGTGTGTAGCTCAGAACATGCGCTGACCAGCTGGCAAGTGTCTTAACTGACATTTTCAACTTCTCCCTGACCCAGTTTGTAATATCGACATGTTTCAAGCAGACCACCATCGTCCCTGTGGCCAAAAAAGCCAAGTCTAAATGACTGTTGCCCCATAGCACTCACATCTGTGGCCATGAAATGCTTTGAAAGGCTGGTCATGGCTGGTCACATCAAGGCTGGTCACATCAACACCATCATCCCAGACACCCTGGACCCACTCCAATTCGCATACCACCCCAACAGACCCACAGATGACGCGATCTCTACAGACCCACAGATGACGCGATCTCTACAGACCCACAGATGACGCGATCTCTACAGACCCACAGATGACGCGATCTCTACAGACCCACAGATGACGCGATCTCTACAGACCCACAGATGACGCGATCTCTACAGACCCACAGATGACGCGATCTCTACAGACCCACAGATGACGCGATCTCTACAGACCCACAGATGACGCGATCTCTACAGACCCACAGATGACGCGATCTCTACAGACCCACAGATGACGCGATCTCTATTGCACTCCGCACTGCCCTCTCCCATCTAGACAAAAGGAACACCTACGTGAGAATGCTGTTCATCAACTACAGCTCAGCGTTCAACACCACAGTGCCCTCCAAGCTCATCACTAAGCCAAAGAACCAGGAATCAAACTAACACTTCTGACTCAACACATACGCTGCTGTTACTGTTTATTATCCATCCTGTTGTCACTTTATCCCTACCGAAGTACAGTACCAGTCAAAAGTTTGGATACAGCTACTCATAGAAGGGTTTTTCTTTTTTTTAAAAACTATTTTCTACATTGTAGAATAATAGTGAAGACATCCAAACTATGAAATAACACATATGGAATCATGTAGTAACCAAAAATTATTTTATATTTGAGATTCTTCAAAGTAGCCACCCTTTGCCATGATGAAAGCTTTGCACACTCTTGGCATTCTCTCAACCAATCAAATGTATTTATAAAGTCCTTTTTACATCAGCCGATGTCACAAAGTGTTTATACAGAAACCTAGCATAAAACCCCAAACAGCAAGCAATACAGATGTAGGTGGCTAGGAAAAACTCCCTAGAAAGGCAGGAACCTAGGAAGCAACCTAGAGAGGAACCAGGCTCGGAGAGGTGGCCAGTCCTCTTCCGGCTGTGCCGGTGGAGATTATAACAGTACATGGCCATTAAGGCTAGATCATTTTTTCAAGATGTTCAACCGTTTATAGATGACCAGCAGGGTCAAATAATAATAATCACAGTGGTTGTAGAGGGTTCAATAGGTCAGCACCTCAAGAATAAATGTCAGTTGGCTTTTCATAGCCGATCATTCAGAGTTAGAGGCAGCAGGTGCGGTAGAGAGAGAGAGTCGAAAACAGCAGGTCCGGGACCGGTAGCTTGTCCGGTGAACAAGTCAGGGTTCCCATAGCCTCGGGCAGAACAGTTGAAACTGGAGCAGCAGCACGGCCAGGTGGCCTGGGGACAGCAAGGAGTCATCAGGCCAGGTAGTCCTGAGGCATGGTCCTTAGGCTCAGGTCCTCACGAGAGAGAGAGAGAGACACAGAGAGAGAGAGAGAGAGAGAGAGAGAGAGAATTAGAGGGAACATACTTAAATTCACACAAGACACCGGATAGGACAGGAGAAAATATTCCAGATATAACAGACTGACCCTAGCCCCCTGACACATGAACTATTACATAAACAACCAGCTTCATGAAGTTGTAATCTGGAATGCATTTCAATTAACAGGTGTGCCTTGTTAAAAGTTAGTTTGTGGAATTTCTTTCCTTCTTAATGTGTTTGAGCCAATCAGTTGTGTTGTGACTGGGTAGGGGTTTTATACAGAAGATAGCCCTATTTTGTAAAAGACCAAGTCCATATTATGGCAAGAACAGCTCAAATAAGCCAAGAGAAATGACAGTCCATCATTACTTTAAGACATGAAGGCCAGTCAATGCGAAACATTTCAAGAACTTTAAAAGTTTCTTCAAGTGCAGTCGCAAAAACCATCAAGCTCTATGATGAAACTGGCTCTCATGAGGACCGCCACAGGAAAGGAATACCCAGAGGTACCTCTGCTGCAGAGGATAAGTTCATTAGAGTTAACAGCCTCATAAATTGCAGCCCAAATAAATGCTTCACAGAGTTCAAGTAACAGACACATCTGAACATCAACTGTTCAGAGGAGACTGTGTGAATCAGGCCTTCATGGTTGAATTGCTGCAAAGAAACCACTACTAAAGGACACCAATAAGAAGAAGAGACTTGCTTGGACCAAGAAAGAGCAATGGACATTAGACCGGTGGAAATCTTTGGTCTGATGAGTCCAAATTTGGTATTTTTGGTTCCAACTGCCGTGTGTTTGTGAGATGCAGAGTAGGTGAATGGATGAACTCCGCATGTGTGGTTCCTACCGTGAGGCATGGAGGAGGAGGTGTGATGGGGAGCTTTGCTGGTAACACTGTCTGTGATTTATTTATAATTCAAGGCACACTTAGCAAGCATGGCTACCACAGCATTCTGCTATGCCATCCCATCTGGTTTGCACTTAGTGGGACTATCATTTGTTTTTCAACAGGACAATGACCCAAAACACACCTCCAGGCTGCGTAAGGGCTATTGTACCAAGAAGGGGAGTGAAGGAGTGCTGTATCAGATGACCTGGCCTCCAAAATCACCCGACCTCAACCCAATTGAGATGGTTTGGGATGAGTTGGACAACAGCGTGAAGAAAAAACAGCCAAGTGCTCAGCGTATGTGGGAACTCCTTCAAGACTGTTGGAAAAGCATTCCTCATGAAGCTGGTTGAGAGAATGCGAAGAGTGTGCAAAGCTGTCATCAAGGCAAAGTGTGGCTACTTTGAAGAATCTCAAATATAAAATATATTTTGATTTGTTTAAATCTTTTTTGGTCACTACATGATTCCATATGTTTTATTTCATAATTTTGAATGATTCACTATTATTCTACAATGTAGAAAATAGTACAAAGTAAAGAAAAACCCCTGAATGAGTAGGGAATTTTGACTGGTACTGTATATGTACATATCTACCTCAATTACCTTGAACCCCTGCACATCGACTCGGTACTGGTACCCCGTGTATATAGCCAAGATATCGTTGCTCATTGTGTATTTATTCCTCGTGTTATTATTAATATATATATATGTTTTCTCTCTGCATTGTTGGGAGCCCGTAAGCATTTCACTGTTAGTCTACACCTGTCGTTTACCAAGCATGTCACAAATAACATCTGATGCTGGCTGTCAGTACACATAACAGTGTCTATTTCGTATGGTGTGTATATAGTAATGCGTTCTAATGATGGGTGTGTGTAGGGAGATGCCTTAGGATGTGTAGGGATGTGTGTCAGTCTGAGTACATCATGTCTTGTAGCAGTGTTGGTGTGTGCATAGTAGAATGTAGTGTTGTTGGTGTGCGCTATGTGTGCGTATAAGTGTGTGTCGTGTAGGGTGTGTGTGTAGTGGTGTATTTGTTAGTGTCTCCTGAGCCTCTGTAATTAATTGGCTGACTGAAAGAGCTGAGACGGCAGAACCCACGCTGGGGTGCCACACACACACGCACGTACGCACACACACACACACACACACACACACACACACACACACACACACACACACACACACACACACACACACACACACACACACACACACACACACACACACACACACACACACGTACACACACACACACACACACACACACACACACACACACACACACACACACACACACACACACACACACACACACACGCACATACACACACACACACACACACACACACGCACGCACGCACGCACGCACACACACACACACGCACACACACACACACACACACACGCACACACACACGCATGCACACACACACACGCACACACTAGCTCGTAGGTGAAGAAGTATGGTCGGTGTACATGTGAGGCTATAGTAAAGATAACTGCTGTGAGTTGAACAGATTCTGTCTGCTGATTAGACATCATCCCTAACTTGTGACACAATGTTCACCACCCCTTGGCCCTCCTTCTGTACCGGTTGAGAGAGTGGGAGTGAGTAGGAGAGAATTTACACAGGCAGCCCAATTCTGATCATTTTTTCACTAATTGGTCTTTTGACCAATTACATCAGACCTTTTCACATCAGCTCTTTTTCAGATCTGGTTGCTCAAAAATACAAATGAGTGAAAAAGAATCAGAGTTGGGCTGCCTGTCTAAAGTCATCCAGAGAGAGGAACATAGCGGGGGAGAGACCGGGGGAGGGAGAGATGAATATGGTAGTGGTGTCGATTTCTCCGGTCCTCTCTTGCTGTAGTAGAGTGATGCTTAGGAATTTTCCCCTCAGCTCAATCACACACACACACACACACACACACACACACACACACACACACACACACACACACACACACACACACACACACACACACCTCCCTCCTCCCCCTCTCTATATCTCCCCTCTTTCCTTTCTCTTTCCTTCCCTCCCTCCCTCTCTGTAGGGTATAGTCCCCCTCTACTCTCCTTGGCGCATTGCTGCAGTCAGCAGAGCCACCGTGACACACACACACACACACACACACACACACACACACACACACACACACACACACACACACACACACACACACACACACACACACACACACACACACACACACACACCTCTCTAGCCTTAAAGGGGCGTCCCAGTTTGTCTATAGTGAAACAATGAGGGACGAGGTAATAGTTGTAGAACTGTTTTAATACTCCTCCTCTGTCCTCACACCGTGGTGGATGTCTGACCAAGACGCAACCTCTTGGACGGAGTTGTACTATGGTACGTTCTACTCTGTTAAAGCTGCTGCAATTTGTTCAGTTTTAGTGTGTGTGTGTGTGTGTGTGTAGAGTATCTTTGCCCAGTTCCAGTTCAGCAGTGAGCGTGTGTTACCGTCGGACGTGTTGCGGAGTGCGCTGGCCAAGACCTTCCAGGACGAACAGCGTTTCCAGCTGGGGATCATGGACGACGCAGCAGAATGCTTCGTAAGCCTAACACACACACACACAGCCACACACGCACACACACGCGCACAAACGCACACACACACACCCACCCACACACGTGCACACACACACGCACACACACACGCACGCACACACACACACACGCACACAAACGCACACACACACCCACACACGCGCACAAACGCACACACACAGACCCACCCACACACACGCACACACACGCACGCGCACCCACGTCAACCCTCCTCACGGGGAGCTTCTGCGTGTGCGTCCTATCACTCCAGCCCTGCTCTAACACCATCTAATTCTCCTTGATTCGCAAAGTAAGATGCGTTTGAGCAGAGGGCTGGTACAGATTCCTGCAGGAGGAGGGTGGTCCATCTAACGCCTGTCTATTATGTGTCCTTCTGTCTCTATTAAGACTCGCAGCCCAGCTCTGCTAGCGTTAGCCATTTAGCTAAGTACCCTCTGTCCCTCCCTATAGGATTGCACTGGAGTCGTGTTTGTCCCAGTGTGTGAACATCGATACAGATAATTGCTTTTAAGCTAATACGAGTTGGAGTGATCAGTCAACGGACAGAGGTGGGGAGGAGAAGAGGAAGAGAGCGGGAGGATGAGGGGAGAAACCCGGGAGAGGGACGGAGGAGAGAGAGAGAGAGAGAGAGAGAGAGAAAGAAGGGGAGGGGGGGGGACACAGAGACAGAGCGAAAGGGATAGGTGCTATTTTTCAGTGTCCCTTTCCTACACAGCGGAGTTAGATTCTCGCCTCCACAGTTTGCGTGTGGCTGTGTGTGTGTGTGTGTATTCTTTGCGCCCGCGTACGTGTGTGTCAGGGAGGTACTACTTGATCGATTCGTTGTAAATGTGTTCAGTCAGAACATCCAGCAGGTCTTATAAAATACACAACGCAATCTGTGTAACTCTGTGTGTGTGTGTGTGTGTTTGTGTTTCAGGAGAACCTACTGATGCGTATCCATTTCCACATCAGCGCCGAGACCAGAGAGGACATCTGTACAGCTAAACACTGTATACCACACCAGAAGTTTGCCATGACGCTGTTCGAACAGGTGCGATGGACATATACTAAACCATAAGACATTCATAGGGATATTCTGTTTACACAATGGATCAAAAAGTGTCAGGAAAAGAAGACCAGGAGACACTCAGGCCCCCGAGGACTGGGGATGCACATCAGTTGTGTTACTGTTTCGACTGAAGCAAAGGCCTCCACTCGTGCCGGCCCGTTGTGGATAAGAGAACAGAATGTCTCTGTACGTCTTTATAATATAAATATATATATATATATTTTTTTCAGTGTGTGTGTAATAGTTGTGGAGCCTCGTCGGACCCCCTCCCCTTCATTCAGATGGTTCACTACATCTCTACCACGTCCCTCTGGTGAGAACAGATATATCTGTGTGTAGAGTGTGTGTGTGTGTGTGTGTACAGTGTGTGTTCTTGAGGAAATGTGTATGTCTAGTATCTGTGTGAATGTGCGTGTTTGTGTGCGTGTGAATATATGTGTGTGTGTGTGTGTACAGTGTATAGTACAGTGTTTTTTCTTGAGGATGTGTGTGTACAGTGTATAGTACAGTGTTTTTTCTTGAGGATGTGTGTGTACAGTGTATAGTACAGTGTTTTTTCTTGAGGATGTGTGTGTACAGTGTATAGTACAGTGTTTTTTCTTGAGGATGTGTGTGTACAGTGTATAGTACAGTGTTTTTTCTTGAGGATGTGTGTGTACAGTGTATAGTACACCGTGTTCTGTTCGGGATGATATACGGGTAACTGACAAAATAATGGAAACACTTCTTCAATAAGGGTTGCAAAGTATGTTGAATGCAGGTGCCTCCACAGAGATCTCAGGGACTTTGAAAGAGGGATCTTAAAGGGGCATGTCAGTCACCAGATCTCCACCCAATTGAACAGTTCTGGGAGATTCTGGAGCAGCGCCTGAGATGGCGTTTTCCACCACCATCAACATTTCTCCCGGAACAAAATGGTGTCGCGTCACTAGAATCTATGCCACGGTGCTTTGAAGCTGTTCTGGTGGCTCGTGGTGGCACTTCATGTTGGTGTTTCCTTTATTTTGACAGTTACCCGTATAGTTTAGTCCAGTGTGGGTTCTTGAGGACACGTGTGTGTGTGTGTATGGTTTAGTCCAGTGTGTGTTCTTGAGGACACGTGTGTGTGTGTGTGTGTGTGTGTGTGTGTGTGTGTGTGTGTGTGTGTGTGTGTGTGTGTGTGTGTGTGTGTGTATGGTTTAGTCCAGTGTGGGTTCTTGAGGACACGTGTGTCTGTGTGTGTCTGTGTATAGTTTAGTCCAGTGTGTGTCCTTGAGGACACGTGTGTGTGTGTGTGTGTGTGTGTGGTTTAGTGTGTGTGTTCTGTGGACACGTGTGTGTGTGTGTGTGTGTATGGTTTAGTCCAGTGTGTGTTCTTGAGGACACGTGTGTGTGTGTGTCTGGTTTAGTGTGTGTTTAGTCCAGTGTGTGTTCTTGAGGACACGTGTGTGTGTGTGTGTATGGTTTAGTCCAGTGTGTGTTCTTGAGGACACGTGTGTGTGTGTGTGTGTGTGTGTGTGTGTGTGTGTGTGTGTGTGTGTGTGTGTGTGTGTGTGTGTGTGTGTATGGTTTAGTCCAGTGTGTGTTCTTGAGGACACGTGAATGTGTGTGTGTGTGTATGGTCTAGTCCAGTGTGTGTTCTTGAGGACACGTGTGTGTGTGTGTGTGTGTGTGTGTGTGTGTGTGTGTGTGTGTGTGTGTGTGTGTGTGTGTGTGTGGTTTAGTCCAGTGTGTGTTCTTGAGGACACGTGTGTATGTGTGTCCTTGCTGCAGTAACCAGGCGGTGAGGATGTTAGAGTGCAGAGAGAAGCCCACCCCAGACATGTTTGGAGAGCTGCTCCGTAACGCCAGCAACATGGGAGACCTACGCAACTGCCCAGTGAGTGTACACACACACACACACACACACACACACACACACACACACACACACACACACACACACACACACACACACACACACACACACACACACACACACACACACACACACACACACACACACACACACACACACACACACACACACACACACATGCATGCATGCATGCAAACAAACACACTCACGCATTGATGAACACACATTGACAGCTCTTTGTACTGGCTTGCATGCAGGTGTGTGTGTGTGCGTGTGTGTGTGTGAGCTTTATGCTGCTGCCGCATGGTAGAGAGCTGTTGGTGGGAGGCGGTGAATAGATCCAGTGCTGCTCCACACACCCTGCCCCTCGCTGCCAGAGTACCCACACAAAGGGCCTCTTCTCTGGGCAGAGCCTGGCGGCTGGCCCCTTCTACAACCCCCCAGCCCCCCAGTCCCCAGTCTCCCTGCTAGTCACATCGCCATTATCTTGTTATTGTGAGGCTGAGAGGATCCCTTCACTCTATACTTCTGCAATACTGCCTGTGATAGCTTTGGCCCTATGCTACGTCCCGTGTTTATCCCATGGTCCCATCCATGCTCTTCTCCCGGTCCCATTCGGAGTGTGTGTCCCTTTCTCAGGACCAGGTCGTCCTGGCATAATCCCTTCCTGTCAGTACCAGTGCCAGCCCGGTCCAACCCGCTACCCACGAATGGAGTTTGTGTGTGTGTGTATGTTTGTCTTTGTGTGTGTGTTCTGGCACTCTCTCTGGTTGCCAGGGTGTTCTCAGGCTGTTTTCGAGACGGCTTTGCCAGCCCTGGTGTGTGCGTTTGTGTGTTAATTTCTGTGTGTGTGTGTGTGTGTTCTGCCAGCTCTGTGGTGGGTCGTGAGTCAGAGGAAGAGTCTAGAACACATGGTTCTGAACTCAATAGAACAGAAGGCTACTGGACAAACACTACTCAGCAAACTATCCCTCTCTCTCCCAGATTCCAAATAAGATTCCTCAGATTCCTTAATAATCACTTCAAACCATTCTTCTTCTCTTTTAATAACGGTATTATTTTCTGTTTTCCTCTGCCTCACTTCCAACCCTGCAGAGTAACTGTGGGGAGGTGTTGCGTATTCGCCGTGTGTTGATGAACTCTCCAGAGATAGTGTCCATCGGCCTGGTCTGGGACTCAGACCACTCTGACCTGGCTGAGGATGTCATTCACAGCCTGGGCACCTGTCTACGCCTGGGGGATGTAAGACACGCACACACACACACGCGCACACACACACACACACATCCACACACAAACCACACACACACATCCACACACACACACACACACACACACACACACACACACACACACACACACACACACACACACACACACACACACACACACACACACACACACACACACACACACACACACACACACACACATTAACACACATTACACAGAGGCTTTAGCTCAGTGGTCTTTATTTCTTCCGATTGCCCAGGCAACATACCTCATACCTGCTCTTCCTTTATCCTCTAGTACATCTGATTTCTCTCTGTCTCTCTCTCTATCTCTTCCTCTGCCTCTCTCTCTCTCTGCTCTCCTCTCTCCCTCTCCTCCTCTCCTCCTCTCTCTCTCTCTCTCTCTCTCTCTCTCTCTCTCTCTCTCTCTCTCTCTCTCTCTCTCTCTCTCTCTCCTCTCTCTCTCTCTCTCTCCCCTCTCCTCCTCTCCCTCTCCCTCTCCTCTCTCTCTCTCCTCCTCCTCTCCCTCTCCTCCTCTCCTCCTATCCCTATCCCCTCTCTCTCTCTCTCTCTCTCTCTCTCTCCTCTCCCCTCGCCTCCTCCCTCCTATCCCTCTCCCTCTCCTCCTCTCCTCCTATCCCTCTCCCCCTCTCTCTCTCTCTCTCTCTCTCTCTCTCTCCTCCTCTCCCTCTCCCCTAGTTGTTCTACCGTGTGACAGAGGAGAGGGCTCGTCAGGCTGAGCTGTACCTGGTTGGTATGGTGTGTTACTATGGTAAACACTACTCCACATTCTTCTTCCAGACTAAGATACGCAAGTGGATGTACTTCGACGACGCTCATGTCAAAGAGGTGAGTCAGTGACTGAGTGAATTAGTTAGTTAGATAGTTGATATGTTTTTTATCTAGAATTTAGCTGTATAAAGGATATCGTTAATGAATATAATGGTTGGTTAGAACGGAAATTCATCTTCCCTGAATGGTGAGCTATTTTCTGGGGCGAAGTGCCTTGCTCAAGGGCACAACATTAGATATGTTGGTTAGTAGTGTGTGTTTGTGTGTGTTATCTCGATAGATCGGTCCTAAGTGGAAGGACGTGGTGGCACGCTGTATAAAGGGTCACTACCAGCCTCTATTGCTGCTCTATGCTGACCCCCGGGGGACGCCGGTGGTATCGCAGGACAGCCCCTCCTTCTCTAACCCCCAGCTGGACCTGCTGCACTGCAGCAAGGCTGGCTATGACAGCGAGGACTCTGGTAACCTTTAACCCCAGACCTCTAAACCCTGGCCCTCACCCCAAAACTTAAGCTTGACACGCACCCTAAACCGAACCTCTCTCTCTCTTCTCATTTTCTGTCTGTCCGTCTGTCTCTCTCTCTCTCCTTTCCTCCCTCTCTCTCTCTCTGTGTCTTTCTCTCTCGCTCAGGGCGGGAGCCCTCTATATCCAGTGATACCCGTACAGATTCCTCTGACAGCTCCAGCCACCGAGCATCTCGAAATCGCCCTCTACACCAGTCAACAGGCAGCCACCTGTCCAACGAATCGCAGACCACAGTGGTCGGTAAACATGACAACGGCACGCCCCTACACAGCGCAGACGCAACAGGTGAATTACATAATGTTACAATACCACTTCAGGAACATATCTGATTCAGCTAATGATTAGTTGATCAACTGGATCAGGCGTGTTAGTGCTGGGCTAAAACAAAAGCCTGCACACTCTATAATCCTCCAGGATCAGAGTTGGAGAACCGTCAACACAAAAAAAAACAATCTAACCGCCCTCTCTCTCTATTTCTGTCTTTCTCTCCATCCCTCTCTCTCTATTTCTGTCTTTCTCTCCATCCCCCTCTCCATTTCTCTCTCCATCCCTCTCTCCATCCCTTTCTCCATCCCTCTCTCCATCCCTCTCTCCATCCCTCTCTCCATCTCCATCAGACTCAGTAACAGAGGCCCCCCCCCGCCCCCCCTCCCCTACCCTGCAGCAGGGGGACTATAAAGAGACAGCCGTGTTCCTCCTCTCCTCTCGTCGTCCCATGTCGTCATGCTCTTCCTCCCATCCTTTCTCCTCCTCCTCCTCCTCCTCCCACCCCCCCTCCTCTACCTGTTCCTATCCCGTCTCCTCCTCCTCTTCCTCCCGTCCCATGTCCTCTTCCTCTTCCTCGGGTATAGGGGGATCTGTGCTGGGTTCTGAGGCAGGGGCCGTGGGGCCTCCCTGGGAGGATGAGAGCACTAGCAGCGAGTCCAAGTCTAGGTGGGTGCTGCTGAACAGAAACACACATTTATACTGACCTATACAGGGCTTTTGGAAAGTATTCAGACCCCTTGACTTTTTCCACATTTTGTTACGTTACAGCCATATTCTAAAATGGATTAAATGAATACAAATTCTCAGCAATCTACACACAATACCCCATAATGACAAAGCGAAAAACTGAGCAATCGGGGGAGAAGGGCCTTGGTCAGGGAAGTGACCAAGAACCTGATGGTCACTCTGAGAGAGCTTGAGAATTCCTCTGTGGAGATGGGAGAACCTTCCAGAAGGACAGCCATCTCTGCCGCACTCCACCAAATCAGGCTTTTATGGTAGAGTGGCCAGATGGAAATCACTCCTCAGTAAAAGGCACATGACAGCCTGCTTGGAGTTTGCCAAAAGGCACCTAAACGACTCTCAGACCATGAGAAACAAGATTCTCTGGTCTGATGAAACCAAGCTCGAACTTACTTCAACGAACTACTGAGTAAAGGGTCTGAATACTTATGTGAATGTGATTTCCGTTTAGATTTTTTATAAATTTGCAAAAATGTTTTAAAGTTTTTTGATTTGTCATTATTGGGTATTGTGTCTAGATTAATGAGGGGAGAAAAAAACGATTTAATCAATTTTAGAATAAAGCTGTAATGTAACAAAATGTGTAAAAAGGTCAACAGGTCTGAATACTTTCCGAATGCCCTGTACTTCCATGTGAATGTTACACAGTAGAAGGTTTACATAACAAGTGTTGCAGTGAAGTTTGTTCTCCGAGCTTGTTACAGTAAGTTAACCTTTTACAGTGCTACCTGCTAAATGTTTGACTCTCCAGTTCTTCTGGTGGTCGATGTTACCGGCCAGCCTGGAGGCCACGGAGGGAGGCCCTGAACATCGACAGCATCTTCACCCGCCAGAGAGGCTCTCCGCTGGGCTACAGCACCCTGCCCGGGCCCCGTCTACCTCCAAAGCTCCATCAACACTGTCCAACTAACACGCCTGATCTGCAGGGGGCAGGAGAGGTGGCCTGGGGTGTAGCGGGCTTGGGGGGACACATTGGCGGGGTGGCCGGTGTGGCAGGGATGCCTGGGTTGCTAGGCAATGGTACGGGCTGCCCCCCTCCTCCTCCTCCCCCGTTGAGAGGGGTGGATCTTCAGCCCTGTCTGATACAGAGGATGGAGAGTGGTTACGAGAGCAGCGAGAGGAACAGCAGCAGCCCTGACAGGTACACACACACACACACACACACACACACACACACACACACACACACACACACACACACACACACACACACACACACACACACACACACACACACACACACACACACACACACACACACACACACACACACACACCATGGCAGCGCCATACGTTTTGTCCTTGTTGCAGTCTCGCAGAGTTTCTCTCTCTCTCTTCCCCTCCCTCTCTCTCAGGGAGGTAGGTCAGAAGCGTGTGCTGATGTCTGGTCCGTCATGGCGCTCGGTGCCCAAGTCCAAGAGCACCAGTGCCATCCTGCAGGAGCTGCCAGCACCTAGCTGGGGCAGCAACAGCAACCTGGGTGTGTGTGTGTGTATATACGTGCGTGTGATACGTAACGGTGTCAGAGTGGCAGCGTGGGTTTGTGTGTTTGCACAGTATTCAGACTCTAAAGTTTGTTTCTCCCACCTCCCCGTGCGTGTGCTTGTGTGTATGTGTGTGTGTGTGTGTTTGCATACGGTGTGCGTGTGTGTGTTTGCATACGGTGTGCGTGTGTGTTGTGTGTTTGCATACGTATGTGTGTGTGTGTGCAGGCGCTGGCCGTAGCGAGCTGGATGAGCTTCAGGAGGAGGTGGTGAGGAGAGCGAGGCAGCAGGAGCAGCAGAGGAGGAAAGAGGCGGAGAGAGAAGCTGCCGTAGGATTCAACCCCAGACCTTCCAAATACATGGACTTAGACCAGCTGCAACACCAGGGTGAGGGCAGGGAGGGGCGTGTCACTGTCTGTTCCTTACACCTGCCTCCTTGGGTGGCTGTCTGTCCGTCCCGCCCTTTTGTCTTGTCAGGACACGAGAGAAGATACTTTTGTGTAGTGGCTCATTTTGGGTGTGTTTATGGTTACCTACTGTCTGTGTGTGTGTGTGTGTGTGTGTGTCTGTGTGTGTGTGTGTGTGTGTGTGTGTGTGTGTGTGTGTGTGTGTGTGTGTGTGTGTGTGTGTGTGTGTGTGTGTGTGTGTGTGTGTGTGTGTGTGTGTGTGTGTGTGTGTGTGTGTGTGTGTGTGTGTGTGTCTGTGTGTGTGTGTGTATGTGTGTGTGTGTGTGTGCGTGTGTGTGGGATGCTATAACAGCGTATAGACGAGTGTTCTCGACTCCCTGGTGCTGTAGACCTACAGTGGGTGCAGGCTTTTGTTTTGGCCCAGCACTGACACACCATCACTGGGTGGTTTTAATTGATCCGTTGAATCAGTAGGGGTGTGTGCCCCTGTGTGTCTGGTTGTCTGTCGTTCAACTTCTTCAACACACACACACACATAAACTGCGGGTAAATTGGTGGCATTATTTCTAATGCGATTCAATGGTTTTAGCGTTGCATAATGACGTCAGTGCTTGAAGCTAATACTAACCACCTCAATCTGCCTGGTTCCATGTAACACATCACAGCTAACAACAGGAGAGGAACCGCACTGCCTGCACAGTACAAGTCAACATTGATGCGACTCATTGGGAACCTGCTTGTCGTCTCTGAACGTACCCCCGATTTGATGGTTGCTCTCCTGCTGTGTGTCTCTGCATCTTCTCCTAACCCACTAGCACCTCAGACAGCAGGGGGCGCGTTCACTAGGGTTAAATCTGCACGAGCTGATACTCGGTCTGTTCTGAAGGCCAGCGTCTTTCCCTGACCTCACGACCCCAGCTCTGCTCTCTCTCTCTCTCTCTCTCTCTCTCTTGAAAACCCTCATCTTTCTGTCATTGACTAACCAACACGCATGCACACACGCACACACACACGCGCACACGCACGCATGCGTGCACACACACACACATGCGCACACGCACGCACACACACACACACACACACACACGCACACACACACACATGCATAAAGGAGCTGTTTGCATGCTGGCCCCCTCAGAACCACTCCTCTACTCTGCTTCTCTTTTCTTCCGCCTCTCTTTCCCCTCTCTTTATTTATTTCCAACTCTCTCTTCTCTCTCTCTCCCCCTGTTCTCTCTCTCTTTTCATCTCTCACTCTTTCCATCTCTTGCTCTCTCTCTCGCTCTCTCTCTCTCTGTCCTCCTGCTCTCTCGTTAACATTCTCAGCTGTGCTCAGCCCCTTGCATGAGGCTAATGCTCATAGTGGATTGGCTGTAGCTGCGTGCATGAGGAGCCCTTGGGAACCAATCACACAGGATCAGGATATGGAGCAGGAGACAAGAAGCGCCCGTCCACAGGGGCATCGCAGGTACCATAACTGTCCCCTGTATGTCCCCAAAACCCAACCCAGGACCCTTCTATATGTGTCCCAGCTCTGCCTGTCCAACAAAACACCCCTAAACTCCTCTGTGTGTAGTGCAGTGGAGTGGAAAGTGTTTCTGCTCTGAGGTAGTTGGTCTGTACTGGTCTGTATTTGTCTGTGTTGGTCAATGTTGGTCTTTACTGGTTTGTACTGGTACCTGTTGTGTTGATGGTGAGATATCTGGTCCAGACCTGTCTCGGAGTGGGCTGTAGGTCTGTCTGCCTTTTTGCCTGTCTGTCTGTTCGTGAGGGGCTGGTGCTGTGTTGGAGGTACACTGTATATTTAGTCAGTAGGGGAAGATGAGGAGAGGAGACTAGTGCTTTCCTCTCATTCTTCAGTCCTCTCTTCCTCCTCTCCTCTGTCTGGTTATTTATTCCACTCTTCCTCTCCTCCTCTCTCTTGTTCTTAACTGCTCTCTCATTTATTCTTTATTCCCTTATTATATTTTTTTCCTCTCCTCTTCTATTGATCAACGTTGAGCTGTGATTAATGGGCGACTGCTGCAAAGGCTGCTGGGCAATTCCTGAGCCAGCGGAGATGTAGAGAGTTAATGTGGGGGGGGGGGATTTTGTGTGTGTGCTTGCTTGCTGACTGGTGTCTTGATGATGAAGTGCCTTATAGCTTTATGAATCCTACATTACAGTCATGAGCCTGATATAAGATGCTTCTGTGTCAACACATTCCATTTGAAGTGTGTTTTCGTTTCATCCTTTATTTACTCTGATTGTGAATGGCTGCTGAGCGTCTCTGTCCCGCCCTTTCTCTCCTGTCGCCCAATCAGTGAACAGCCTGGCCCGCTCCAAGTACTGCTGACGCCCAATCAGGAGGGGGAAGAGGTCCGGCCAGCCTACCAGGATGCAGCCCTGGGCCCTGGCCAGCCCCTTCTCTCCTACAGACCCTCCCCCAACCTCACCCCTCTCCACTCATCCCTCCAACCCCCTCCCACCGACAACACCGCAGCACAGGTTGAGGAGGGGAGAGACAGCCTTTTTAGCGGGGGAGAGGGGAGAGAATGGGTCAGGAGGGAGGAGGATGTGGGGATGAGTGAGGTCGGGGGACAGGGACTGAGGAAAGTTGAGGAGGAGGAGCGGTTGAGGAGGGGTGAGGAAAGGCAGGGGGTGAGGCTGGAGGAGTTGTTACAGGTCGGGGGTGTGTGTGTGAGACCTCTAGGCAGACACCTGGCCATCTCTCTTCCCTCTTTACCCCTCAGACTCTGGGATATATCAGACACACACACTACCCCCTCACACACACATTCACCGTCTGACCCCCAACACACACGACCCCCACCCCCACATTCAAACACAGACTCCCCACACATGTATACAGACCCTAAGCCCCCACACAAACAGTCTGACCCTCCGCCCACCCCCCCCTCATCCCGCAGTCAGCCCCACCCCTCCCCGCCCACCGCCTCTTCTGATTGGCCCAATCAAGTTTCCACCTTCAACACCATCACAAGTCATTGGTCCTCCTGGAGCTTGGACCGCCCAGATGCCGTGGTTACGCCATATGACACACCTCCAGATCGCTGCCTCCCCATTAAGGCACACCTCTCCCACAGAAAATACAACTCCCAGCCTGCCCCTGCACAGCATGAACCCTGTGACCCTGAGGAGGCAGAGTTATCAGAGCTGGACTTCCTGTACCGGGCCAGTCTCCAGGCAGGAAGTAGAGGTACATACTGTACATATTGTAGTTGTGTGTATGTGTTTATGTTTAAATTGTGTGTATAGTATGTCTAGTGTGTGTATGAAGCTATGTGTGTACATAGTGTGTATGATCCCTGACCTCCAGCTTTTCTCCTGCATGGGAGCAGGTGGCAGCCCGGCCGGGAGCCTGCAGTGTGGGGTAAGAGGGCCAGCCCGCTCCTTCACTCCCAACACGGAGGGGAGTGTGTACCAGACTGACAGCAGCAGCACAATGGTCCGCAGTCTGAGCGGCACAGTCATCAACCCGCGTCGCCACCGTCTCACCGCAGCACGCAGCTTTGTGAGTTTATCATACGCAAACGCCACAAGAGGTTGGTGGCACCTCCAATTGGGGAGGACGGGCTCGTGCTAATGGCTGGAGAGGAATCAGTGGAATGGGATCAAATACATCAAACACATGGTTTGAAGCCATTCCATTCGCTCCGTTTCAGCCATTATTATGAGCCGTCCTCACCTCAGCAGCCTCCACTGACACACACACACACACACACAGGCACTGCTGCACTCCAGTGGTCATGTTGTAGAGCTGCATCTCTGTTTTCACCTCCAATTCTCATCTGCAATACCATCACACTGCTGTTCTCTCTCTCTCTCTCTCTCTCTCTCTCTCTCTCTCTCTCTCTCTCTCTCTCTCT
This sequence comes from Oncorhynchus keta, assembly GCF_023373465.1. Taxonomy (NCBI): domain Eukaryota; kingdom Metazoa; phylum Chordata; class Actinopteri; order Salmoniformes; family Salmonidae; genus Oncorhynchus; species Oncorhynchus keta. The sequence continues at coordinate 35,592,531 of NC_068444.1, read as the reverse complement.
CTCTCTCTCTCTCTCTCTCTCTCTCTCTCTCTCTCTCTCTCTCTCTATCCCCGTCTCTCTCTCTCTCTCTCTATCCCCGTCTCTCTCTATCCCCGTCTCTCTCTCTCTATTCCCCATCTCTCTCTCTCTAACTCTATTCCCCGTCTCTCTCTATCCCCCGTCTCTCTCTATCCCCGTCTCTCTCTCTCTCTCTATTCCCCCTCTCTCTATCCCCGTCTCTCTCTATCCCCGTCTCTCTCTCTCTCTATTCCCCCTCTCTCTATCCCCGTCTCTCTCTATCCCCGTCTCTCTCTCTCTCTATTCCCCATCTCTCTCTCTCTAACTCTATTCCCCGTCTCTCTCTCTCTCTATCCCCCGTCTCTCTCTATCCCCCGTCTCTCTCTATCCCCGTCTCTCTCTCTCTCTCTCTCTATTCCCCCTCTCTCTATCCCCGTCTCTCTCTCTCTCTATCCCCCGTCCCTCTCTATCCCCCGTATCTCTCTATCCCCGTCTCTCTCTCTCTCTCTATTCCCCATCTCTCTCTCTCTCTCTATTCCCTGTCTCTCTCTCTCTCTATCCCCATCTCTCTCTTTCCTTCTGAAGGTGAAGCAGACAGATGTCAGTGCCTCTGCTTACTTACTTAATCTCCTCTGAGACCCTGTATTGTTACACCATCATCATATTCATCATCACCATCACCATCTTCATCTTAGTCATCATCATCATCTTCAACTTCAGTATCTTCGTCTTCATAATCATCATCATAATTATCATCACCCAGTCCTTTCATGACCCCTCACCCTTCACCTCTGGGGCCTGTCCATCACTGTGTTGTCCCTCCCCTGCAGGAGATGCCCAATGGCGCGGGGAGTTTCTGGTGTCTGACGGGGGTGAAGCTGACTTCAGACCACTTAAGACAGTGGTCTTCAAACCACTGACGTGCCTCCATATGCATCTACGCTACAGGCACCTCCCAGGGCAGCTCGCTGGGGTCCTTACCCTTCACACCGCTACAAGCACATCCCACATTGGACCTCTAGGGTCCTTACTTACCCTCCACACCACTACGGAGACCTCCCAGGGCAGCCTTCTAGGATCCAAACCCTCCACAGTTCTACAGGCACCTCCCAGGGCAGCTCTATGGGGTCCTTACCCTCCACACAGCTACAGGGACCTCCCAGGGCAGCTCTTTGGAGTCCTAATACTCCACACCACTAAAGGCACCTCCCAGGACAGCTATTTGCAGGTCCTTACCCTCGACACCGCTAAAGGCAGTTCCCAGGGCAGACATCCGGGGTCCTAACTCTCCACACCGCTACAGGCATCTTCCAAAGCAGCCATGCACCTCACCCAACGCCACGATAGGGGGTTGGTCTAGGACCCCCCCCCAACCCCAAACACACACCTCTCCCCACGTCCGTCCCTCAGTGGTCTACTAACATCCCTCTACCCCCATCTCGCACCCTCCGCCCTTCTTCAACTATTCAGTCTATGCAGTCATTCTTAGTCCCCCTCAGCAGGAATTACTCTGAAACCCAAAACAACAAACTCACCTAATTACACTTCTAGCTAGCTAGCTTGCGACCTGCTAGCCTGTTAGCCTCCCAATATAGTCCGACTCTGAACATTATCCTGCTAGCCTTCCCCTCTTTGGGCCTATAAAGGAGGGAGTAGATTAGCTTGCTAGGATTAGCCTATGATCTCCCTGCTTTATCTGCCCCAATCAGAGGGGCCCTGGAACCTTGAGGTGACCGAAAGATCCACAGGGGGAGGAGGGGGTTACCGATAAGCCACGGCTTCTTCCTTTTACTTTATGGGCATTTCCTGTCTGATGACAGCACAGCACACCTGGATATGTTGTTTCCAAGGGAACCCCAGGACCAGTGCATACGTGCCTACATAGCTACGTATAGACGGAACTCTAATAATAACTAAAGTCATGTACAGAAAAACGATATATGAAACCTGTATGTTATTAAGACCTTATGGAATGTTCATACTAATAATGATAATAATGAAGATATTGATAACTTTAGTGGTGACTCCTGGTCCTGGATTGAGTGACCTTCACAAGTGTCCAGCTGGAGGTCACCTGACTGACCGTTGTAACGGCTAACGCTGCTCTCCCATTTCTATCGGGAGAAACTACCTTCCTTTTTCCTTTTTTTAAATTTCATTTATTTTTTTTTACAGATAACGGTAGCTAAACGGAACAAACTTTTGCACACCTGATGTAACGTGAGAGAGAGCGAGAGCTTTGACCGAGCGAGGGTAAGGGAACTAAATTGTCATTTGGGAAGTGTGTTTGCTGAAATGTACTTAGGAAAGTGTACCAGCTGAACGGTACTTGCTGAAGTGTACTCGATGAAGGGTAAATGTAATCTAATTTATTTGAGGCCTCAGGTTAACATGATTGGTTCTTAGTTACTGAGATTCTCTATCTTCTTCTGGACCTTTCCGTTCAGCTCTGACCCTGATGTTACTCAGATATGAATGGTGAACTACACTATATTATAAATATACTTCATATGTGTACTGTAGGTATTGTCTCTCATGCTCCAGTTATAACAGGGTTCTCTGACTTACCCCTAACTGAATAACACTGACATGTCTTGAAAATGTTATGATATGATTTAACCTGCTGAACATGTTATGACATATGTACATATAATATGTATGTATATACATAATAAGTACATACATTTAATACATTATAACTAATCCCTATTTGGAGACCAATGGCCAGTGCAGAACGAGATCTAGACAGAAATGATAAATGATTGTTGTATCTAAACCAAAGGTTGGCACTTAGACAAAGACACAGCTCTCTGTCTGTCTTTTAACATTGTGATTTAAAAAAAGAAATGTATTTATTAATTTGATTATTTTGTTGCTGTTTGTGTTGTGGATGTTGGAGAATGTAGCCAACTGTAGCGCATGAGTCTGCTATGCAAATCAACCTTCCCTCCTGACCCTTGACCTCTGACCTGACAGATAGGAAGCAGGAAGTGGACACGCCCACGAACGGACTCTTTATTTATGAATTTAAGTCAAGAAGATACGTGATTAAATGCTGCTGTTGAATACTGTACTAAGTCATAGGCTCGGTTCCAAATGACACCCGTCTCCCTATATACTACACACTACTTTTGGCCAGAGCCCTACATAGGGAATAGGGTGTGATTTCCGATTCGCACCATATACATACATAGTACTGAAGTGGTTCACTATGTAGTAAGAAGGGATAATGTATACCAGGGGTATTCAACTCTGACCCTACGAGGTCTGGAGCCTGCTGTTTTTCTGTTCTAACTGATAATGAATTGCACACACCTGGTGTCCCAGGTCTAAAATCAGTCCCTGATTACAGGGGAACAATGAAAAGATGCAGTGGAACTGGCTTCGGGGTACAGAGTTGAGTTCGAGGGCTGTATACTATGCTAGGAACAGTCAATGGAAATTCAATGCAAAGAGAGAGTGGAAGAAAGAGAGCGATGGCGAATGAAAGAAAGTACATAGAGAGGAGATAAAATGATGTACTGTTTGTGTGTGAAATAGAGATGATGTGAGGATGAAAGAGGGCTAGGAGTCGTTTTTAGAGAGCGAGTTGTATGTGTTTGTGTGTGTGTAGGGTGTTTGTGTGTGTTGGTACTGGGTATCATTGCTTGGCGAACGAGGGAAAGAGGGATCCTGTATTTTTGCAATAAAGTTATTACCACTGCTCTCTTAATGGGGCGTAACCACTCATCTGACTCTGTCTTCTCATTGGCTGCTTTCTATGTGAAGGGAGGAGGCGGGGTATCATGACATTTCAGCCTTATTTCTACTGTACCTGAGCAATTAGCTATGCAAAATGGCTGGGGTGCTGGAGGTGTTGCTAATGGTAATACTCCTGTCTGACCAGACATCAATAAAATCATTCAAAATACTGCACCAGAGAGCCACAATTTGGGCAGCACACTCACCAAATATCAAACAGCTTGTTGAGTTGTCGCCATACAAAATAGAATCTTAACACAATTGAGATCCCTACCTATATGTACATGCAGTGCCTTCGGAAAGTACTCAGACCCCTTGACTTTTTCACACATTTTGTTACGTTACAGCCTTATTCTAAAATGATTCAATAATCTACACACAATACCCCATAATGACAATTTCTCTTTTTTTTTGCAAATGTATTACACTACCGGTCAAAAGTTTTAGAACACCTACTCATTCAAGGGTTTTTGTTTATTTTGACTATTTTCTACATTGTAGAATAATAGTGAAGACTTTAAAACTAGGAAATAACACATATGGTAAGTGTTAAACAAATATATTTTATATTTGAGATTCTTCAAATAGCCACCCTTTGCCCTGATGACAGCTTTGTACACTCATGGCATTCTCTCAACCAGCTTCATGAGGTAGTCACCTGGAATGCATTTCAATTAACACACATGCCTTAAAGGTTCATTTGTGGAATTTCTTTCTTTCTTATTGCTTTTGAGCCATTCAGTTGTTTTGTGACAAGGTAGGGGTGGTATACAGAAGATAGCCCTATTTGGTAAAACACCAAGTCCATATTATGACAAGAACAGCTCAAATAAGCAAAGAGAAACGACAGTCCATCATTACTTTAAGACATGAAAGTCAGTCAACATTTCAAAAACTTTGAAAGTTTCTTCAAGTGCAGTCGCAAAAAACATCAAGCTCTATGATGAAACTGGCTCTCAAGAGGACCGCCAAAGGAATGGAAGACCCAGAGTTACCTCTGCTGAGGTTCATTAGAGTTACCAGCCTCAGAAATGGCGGCACAAATAAATGCTTCACAGAGTTCAAGTAACAGACACATCTCAACATCAACTGATCAGAGGAGACTGTGTGAATCAGGCCTTAATGGTCAATTGCTAGAAAGAAACCACTACTAAAGGACATCAATAAGAAGAAGAGACTTGCTTGGGCCAAGAAATACGAGCAGTGGACATTAGACCGGTGGAAATGTGTTATTTGGTCTGCAGTCCAAATTGGAGATTTTTGGTTCCAACCGCCGTGTCTGTCACATCTGCTCCTGCTACGCCTTCTGGTGTTCATCCGGTGTCTTCTTGACCTGCAGTTACTCCCCCTGTACACTCTCTCCCTCTCTGTGTGATTGGAGACAGGTGTGCTGGAGTCAGAGCAGATCCCTACCAGCTGCAACTCGTTCCATAATCAAGACCTCTACAAATACTCAGTCCTGCCACTTCCACTCTGCCAGATTGTAATCTCTGCTCAGTCAGTTCATGATTCTAGACATTTATGATTATTCACGATCCTGTTACTCTGCTGTGCCTGTTTCCCTGCCTGACACCGTTTGTCCTCTCATTGCAGTTACCGCTCTGTCTCTGTCTCCTGTTCCACATCTCACCACCCAACTACCGTGCTCTGGATTTTACTCACCACCACCACCTTGGATTCCGCTCGACCTGTTTACCCTGTTCTACTCAGCTAACTCCAACCTCAGTCTCCACATCTGTTTTTTCTGCAACTCATCCGAGCTTCCCCCGATCTGCACTCCATATCTCTCTGTAACAAATATTTTGGTTCATTCATCCCTGTTTCCTCATCTGAGTCTGCTTTTGGGTACCCCACTTAAGTGTGTTAGTGAGACATGTTGGTGAACGGATGATCTCTGCATTTGTATTTCCCACCGTAAAGCATGGAGGAGGTGTTATGGTGTAGGGGTGCTGGTAACACTGACTGTAATTGATTTAAAATTCAAGGCACACTTAACCAGCATGGCTACCACAGCATTCTGCAGCAATACGCCATCCCATCTGGTTTGGGCTTAGTGGGACTATCATGTTTTTCAACAGGACAATGACCCAACGCACCTCCAGGCTGTGTAAGGGCTATTTTTACCAAGAATGTGCGTGATGGTGTGCTGCATCAGATGACCTGGCCTCCACAATCCCCCTACCTAAACCAAATTGAGATATTTGAGATGTGTCAGACTGCAGAGCGAATGAAAAGCTGCCAACAAGTGCTCAGCATATGTGGGAACTCCTTCAAGACTGTTGGAAAAGGATTCCAGGTAAACACATCGACAAATCCATTTTCGACTCCGTGTGTTGTGGAAAGATAGTGTTTATCTTGGCATTAAGTGGAGTCGGGAGTTTAGAAGCCTGCACGATGAAGAATGTTCCCGATATTAGCTACAGAGGCAATGCTTCTAAAATTCCTTTGCATTATATTTAAGAAGTTATCTATTTCGCAAATCTGAAACATGTATGCGCTGCAAATAAATACAATAGGCACCTTTACATAGGCTGAAACACTAGCGAACCGCGTTCAGATTCCTCGTCCTCACGTCCTCACTTGAGCCCTCCAAGAATAAAGACCCTTTGTGTGTTCTTTCTAATTAGATGTTGCTAGTGACTTTTACCATGAATCTCCAAATTGCCTCGCGCGTCTGGTACTGTAAAAGGTTGGACAGGGTTGGCAGGTCTGCATGTGTTATTTCACAGTTTGGATGTCTTCACTATTATTCTACAATGTAGAAAATAGTAAAAATAAAGAAAAACCCTTGAATGAGTAGGTGTTCTAAAACTTTTGACAGGTAGTGTAAAAACAGAAATAACTAATTTATATAAGTATTTAGAACTTTTGCTATTTAGAGTCGAAATTGAGATCAGGTTCATTCTGTTTCCATTGATCATCCTGGAGATGTTTCTACAACTTGATTGGAGTCCACCTATGGTAAATTCAATTGATTGGACATGATTTGGAAAGGCACATGCCTGTCTATATAAGGTCCCACAGTTGACAGTGCATATCAGAGTAAACACCAAGCCACGAGGTCGAAGGAATTGTCCGTAGAGCGCAGAGACTGGATTGTGTTGAGGCACAGATCTGGGGAAGGGTACCAAAACATTTCTGCAGCATTGACGGTCCCGAAGAATACAGTGGCCTCCATCATTCTTAAATGGAAGTTTGGAACCACCAAGACTCTTCCTTGCTCTGGCCGCCCGGCCAAACTGAGCAATCGGGGGAGAAGGGCCTTGGTCCTGACTAGTCTCCCTGCCACTGGAAAACATTCCCACAGCATGATGCGGCCACCACTCTGACAGAGCTCTAGAGTTCCTCTGTGGTGATGGGAGAACCTTCCACAAGGACAACCATCTCTGCAGCACTCCACCAATTAGACCTTTATGGTATTGTGGCCAGACAGAAGCCACTCCTCAGTAAAAGGCAGATGACAGCCTGCTTGGAGTTTGCCAAAAGGCACCTACTGTAAAGGTCTCTCAGACCATGAGAAACCAGATTCTCTGGTCTGGTGATACCAAGATGAACTCTTTGGCCTGAATGCCAAGAATCACGTCTTGGGGAAACCTGGCACCCTACGGTGAAGCATGGTGGTGGCCGCATCATGCTGTGGGAATGTTTTCCAGCTGCAGGGACTGGGAGATTTGTCAGGTTCGAGGTAAAGATGAACGGAGTACAGAGTGATCCATGATGAAAACCTGCTCAGGACCTCAGACTGAGGTGAAGGTTCACCTTCCAACAAGACAACAACCCTAAGCACACAGCCAATACAACGCAGGAGTGGCTTTGGGACAAGTTTCTAACTGTCCTTGAGTGGCCCAGCCAGAGCCTGGACTTGAACCCGATCAAACATCTTTGGAGAGACCTGGAAATCACTGTGCAGCAATGCTCCCCATCCAACCTGACAGTGCTTGAGAGGATCTGCAGAGAAGAATGGGAGAAACTCCCCAAATACAGGTGTTCCAAGCTTGTAGCGTAATACCAAAGAAGACTCCAGGCTGTAATCTCTGGCAAAGGTGCTTGAACAAAGTACTGAGTAAATGGTCTGAATACGTAGGTCAATTTTAAAAAATGTAGGCAAGTCAGTTAAGAACAAATTCTTATTTACAATGACGGCCTTACAGAGTTCCAAAGAGTCCAAATGTAATATTTCAGTTTTTTATTTTAAACAAATTGGCAACAATTTTGAAAACTGTTTTTGCTTTGTCATTTGGGGAATTGTGTGTAGATTGAAAGTAGCCTGGTGCCCTCGAGCGCCAGAGAGGGGGTGCGGGGGCAGGCATGGCAATTGAAGCTGTTCTTGTGGCTCTGTCGGCTCATTGTTTCCTTTATTTCAGTAGTTACCTGTATCAACTACTGTACATTGCATTTGTGTTACACTGCTTATACACACTGGCTATTTATATACAGGATTCTTGACATAGCTCACTCTAACACACTAAGTGTGCAAAACATACTCTTTCCATCACGTGGACTGACCAGGTGAATCCAGGTGAAAGCTATGATCCCTTATTGATGTCACTTGTTAAATCCACTTCAATCAGTGTAGATGAAGGGGAGGAGACAGTTAAATATGGATTTAAGCCTTGCAACGATTGAGACATGGATTGTGTATGTGTGCCATTCAGCGGGTGAATGGGCAAGACGAAAGTGCCTTTGAATGGAGTATGGTAGTAGGTGCCACGGGTACCTGTTTGAGTGTGCCAAGAACTGCAGTGTAGCTGGGTTTTTCCCGCTCAACAGTTCCCTGTGTGTATCAAGAATGGACATCCAAAGGACATCCAGCCAACTTTGCACAACTGTGGGGAAGAATTGGAGTCACCATGTGGGCCAGCATCCCTGTGGAACACTTTCCACACCTTGTAGAGTCCATGCGCTGACAAATTGAGGCTGTTCTGAGGGCAAAAGGGGGTGGAACTCAATAGTAGGAAGGTGTTACTAATGTTTTGTACACTCAGTGTATATCTACTGCTGAACATATAATTCTTAGATTGCATTTGGATTACTGATACACGGTTATTTGGGTACTTATTTAGATTTGTTCAGACAATTTGAGATTTTCTTGATTACTATTTTTCTGTATTTGTTTGACATTTTACTGCAGTTAGGAGCTAGTAACATGAGCATTTTGCTACAACCGCTATAACATCTATTAAATTCTGTACACGAACAATCAACGTTTATTTGGTTTGACTGATAAACTCATGGGTACACTTGCTATGGCTACCAGTTCTGACTTAAACTGTGAATGTCCGTTCTATAGATTGTATTTCTATGCTTCTGTTTTCTATTTTTTGTTCACTGCTTCTGTGAGTGAACAGCAGCTACAATAGTCATTTTGCAAATGTCTAAATACAATGGTGGGAACAACTTAAGTTTGGAAATAAAATGTTGCCTACTGTTGAAAAGAGAAGACTAATCTGTCTGTAGAAGCTACCAAATGTATTTTCAACAACTTCAATATTGAGCCAACCAGTAAGTGACGTTTAAGATGAGGTAAGTGGCGGTAGACGTTTCATGAGCATTGCCTTATTTCTATTACAGCTGTAACGGTTTTCTTCCGCTGAAGGAGAAGAGGACCATAATGCAGCGTGGTTAGTGTTCAACATCTTTAATATAGACGATAAAAACGAGACCACTACAAAATACAAAACAATAAATGTCAAAACCGAAACAGTCCTATCTGGACAGAAGACAACCACCCACAGAATATGGCTGCCTAAATATGGTTCCCAATCAGAGACAACAGCTGCCTCTAATTGAGAACCAATCTAGGCAACCATAGAGATATAAACTACCTAGAAAGGAAACATCCCCATAAACATACAGAAACCCCTAGACCAGAAAAACACATACATCCCCATGTCACACCCTGGCCTAACCAAAATAATTAAGAAAACAAAGATAACTAAGGCCAGGGCGTGACAACAGCATATTGGATGACTCATTCATTTTCAAAATTGTCAAGTAAAAAATTGTCAAAAATATGAATAGTAAAGTACAGATAAAAAAACGACTTAAGTAATACTTGAAAAGTTTAAAAAACGAAATACTTTACACCACTGTCTGTACTTTACAATTTATATTTTTGAAAAAACTGTATTTTACTCCACTACATTCATAAAGCAAATAATGTACTTTCGACTCCATACATTTTCCCTGACACCCAAAAGTATTTGTTACGTTTTGAATGCTTAGCAGTACAGGAAAATGGTCTAATTCACGCACTTAAAGAGAAAATGCCCGGTCATCTCCACTGCATCTGATCTGACAGACTCACGAAACACAAATGCTTTGTTTGTAAATTATGTCTGAGTGTTGGAGTGTGCCCCTGGCTATCCTTAAATGTAAAAAACAATGTACTGTCTGGTTTGCTTAATATAAGGAATTTGAAATGATTTATACATTTACTTTTGATACTTAAGTATATTATAAACCAAATACTTTTTTTACTTTTACTCAAGTAGATTTTACTGGGTGACTTTCACTTTTACTTTATTAATTTTCTATCAAGGTATCTTTATTTTTACTCAAGTAGGAAAATTGTGTACTTTTTCCACCACTGACCGGTGGCAATAAATGAGTAAAACCAAACGCTAAACTTGACTTGGAAGAGTTCCAGTGTTGTGGAGCTAACATAGCATCCCTCTGTTTGAGAAGGGTGTTTCAATAGGCTAAACTAGCTAGCTGCATTTGCTAGCTAAGTCAGTGAAAAGAAACGAGGAAATCTTTCTCTCTCTCTCTTTTGCTTCTTCTTCATTGTGGAAGAAATTAATTTGTTCTAAACTGTTCAACTATTGTCTTTCTCTTTGAGTCAACTACTCACCACATTTTATGCACTGCAGTGCTAGCTAGCTGTAGCTTATGTTTTCAGTACTGCAAGAGCTCTGCTAGGTTGGAGGACGTCCTCCGGAAGTTTTCATAATTACTGCTTAAGTCTATGGAAGGAGGTGAGAACCATGAGCCTCCTAGGTTTTGTATTCAAGTCAATGTACCTAGAGGAGGACGGAAGCGAGTTGTCCTCCGGCTACACCATGGTACTACCCTACAGTGTGTTGTTTGCAAAATAGTGTGTTTTAGTCAATTATTTGGTGGTGACATGATTAAATTTAGTATAGTTTTATCTAAAAAGGATAACTTTTAAAATCTTTTACAATGTAAAAAAAAATGAAATTTGGTCCTCTCCTTCCTCCTCTGAGGAGCCAACAGCTCTGTTTTTCAAAGTACCCTATCTTGATATAGGCTATTGGAATGAGCACATCCAAGTCGGCCATCACTGGTGAGTAGCCTAGGCATATTCATGCTGTCTTTATCATTGGGTGACTGAGTGCCACTGGAAAGTTAATTTAGTAGCCTATAGCCTACCCCAGCCTTTAAAATCTAAATTTCCTCCTAATATTGTACAATCTGTGTCTCCCCTCTTTTTATTGGCCTAGGCTATTTGTTGCATTTGTCAGTGTCAGAGTAGACACTGATTTCTGTCATATGTGTAGTATAAAAAAAATTCTGCTAAAGTCTCCAGTCATGTAAATGAAGTAGAGTTGCAATGAAATGTGTTTTATAAAATGCAACCCCCCAAAAAAGGACCTGTGCAAATTCTAAAAATACCCCTTGCTCAACTGTATGCTTCTATGCAAATGCGATGATACTGTAGAAGCATGCAATGCTTTATTATGAAGAGCACCACAAACTCAAAATGTCTTCCCGCAGCTATGGTTGCACTGCAAAATGATGCAGAAGTATGCAACCCAAAATGTCAGCCAAATGCTGCCATTTTACATAGCTAATTGTGTTCTTGCATTACATACTTACATCCGGTATGAATGAAGCTTCACGGTGTACAACACTACATAGTGAAACTGATCGTGGTCTGACTGACTGATTCACAGGTCCTGACCAGCTCTGGCCAATGAGAATGAAGCTGCAGTCTGCCAATCAACCAGAAGAGGTCAGTATAGAAACTTATAGCAACAATCTCTCTCTCTCTCTCTCTCTCTCTCTCTCTCTCTCTCTCTCTCTCTCTCTCTCTCTCTCTCTCTCTCTCTCTCTCTCTCTCTCTCTCTCTCTCTCTCTCTCTCTCTCTCTCTCTCTCTCTCTCTCTCTCTCTCATGCACACAAGAAAGCATATGCACACACTATTAGCTTAAAGTTTGGTATAGTTAAATTGGGATTGACAGTTAGCTGTAGTGGTTCCTGGAAAGGAAACAATAACTTCATAACTTTCAATACAAGTATTAGTGCGTGTGTGTGTGCCACCTGAATGTACCTGCATTCCCATGTGTCTCCTCTCCACGAAGGAATATTCATCTATTTGATTAACCAGCTGCAGCAATTCAATCTCACTCTTTCCATCCATTTGTCTCTATTCATCTTGTTCTTTCTTTATGCTTCTCTCTGAGTCGTTTCAATGAGTCACCTCTCTTCATCTCATCTTCTCCTCTTTCTCCCTCCACCTCCTTCCCTCTCTTCATCCCTTACTCCCCCTTCTCTGTCTCTGCTCCCTCTCTCCATCTCTTTCCCCCCCCCCCTCTCTACCTCTCTAGTCGTGCCTACATCGTTGAGCACTGTGAGTGTGAGTGTTAGTGCACGTGCCAGAGTCTGCACGTGGCAGACTGGTACACGCTGCTCTCTGAATGAGAAATGTATTGAGCTAAAAATAGGAGGAGAAGAAGGGAGGAGGAGAGAAATATAGAAACTGCAGTTTATTTTTACCCCCAGAATCCCCTGCTTGAACCTAAAACGTGACATCCTCATTTTATATTTATTTATTCATGTATTTCTGCCACTTTACTTATTTCTCTCTCTGTATCTCTCCAATTGTTATCTCTCTCTCCCCATCAGAAAAGGTAATTTCCTAAATGTAGATTTCCTCCTAAATCAACATACCCAAATGTAACTGCTTTTCATGTGTACTTACATGATTCTGACATGCAGAACATGTGGTATATTTGGAAAGAAGACATCTTGGAAACTATGAGGAAATTATCAGAAGATAGATAGGAGTTACATACTTCAGAATACACCAGATCAAGCAACACACAAAATAACCGTTTTTTAAATTAATTAATTAACATCTTTCATTGTGAGTAATAAAAAAAAGGAACCTTTATTTAACCAGGAAAAGCCCATTGAGACTCAGAGTGTCTTTTTCAAGAGAGACCTGGCCAACAAGGGAGCAACAATCCATACATTATATAATTAAATCACACAACAATACAATAACATGATCCAGCCTAAAAAACTAACATATCTAGATGAAGCATGGATTGTAGACTATTCCATGCATCTGGTGCACAAGAAGAGAAGGCAGTCTTGCCTAATACTGTGAATGTCCTGGGGACCTTAAGTAGCAACCACCTAGCAGACTGGGTATGGTAACTGCTGGTGGTGAAGGAGACCAGACTACAGAGGTAAAGAGGGAGTTCACCCAAAAGGGCTTTGTAGATGAACACATACAAATGTTTCTTTCTGCGCATATAAAGTGGGGTCCAATCTACCATTTGGTACAATGTGCAATGGTGGGTGAGTGACTTGGCATTTGTAATAAAGCGCAAGGATGCATGATTAACAGAGTCCAGTCTCTGTAAGACGGAGGAGGCTGCGTGCATTTAAAACAAGTCACCATAATCAATTACAGAGACAAAAGTGGCCTGAACAAGCTTCTTTCTAGCCATAAGTGGGAAGCAAGCCTTATTACGAAAACAAAAAAAACAATTTCAATGTAAGCTTTGTCACAAGATTATCCACATGAACTTTAAAGGACAACTTGTCATCCAACCATGCATAGGTATTTGTAGGATGACACTTTTCCAATGGATAAGCCACCAGATGTGACAATGCTAACGTTCTCTGGCAGAGTTCTAGCTCTGGTAAATGAATATAGTTTTTTGTACATTCAAGACCAGCTTGAGACCATAAAGGGAGGCCTGCAGTGACTGAAAAGCAGTCTGGAGCTCTCCAACAGCCTGAACCAGAGAAGGAGCACATGAATATATGACTGTGTCATCTGCATATAGATCTTTGCAGGTTGCATCCCATTTTCTATTGTGTTATTGACTGTACGTTTGTCTATCCCATGTTTAACTCAGTGTTGTTGTTTTTGTCGCACTGCTTTGCTTTATCTTGGCCAGGTCGCAGTTGTAAATAAGTGAATTATTGATGACTAGAGCTGGAAACACATCAGATGGCTTCCACAACATGTGAACAATATCAGAAAAAAATGGGATTGTTAGACCTAACAACTAGAAATGGGCAGATGTTTTAGTAAGTGGTGTCAGTTGTGGTCACGGGACGTTTCCAAGTGTCTCTAAACCTCTCCAAAGTGACATATTTCTGTAAATTAGACAATTCCAGTGATACTACATATTTGCAATCCTTAAATGCTCTTTCTTCAGTATAAAAACACAATTTCTACCATATCAAACAACAAATAAGATATACTCATGATCTGTGGAGTCCTGGCTTTCGTTATTCTGTGTTTATTTTGGCTCGGCTGCCCTTATAAATGCGTATGCCCATGTATGGTAGTAAGTCATACAAAATATTTGAAGGCAGTGATCAATAGCCAAGATACTCAGCTTTCCGCAGACACCCTGCTTTTGCAGATAGTGGCTACTGTTCTCATACCAGACTGAATTGAATAAAAACAATCTAATAGGGTCTTTACATTTAAGAGGTTTAAAAACATACTGTTTTGCAACGAAGGTCTCCAGTAGCCTCAACTGGACTCTCTGTGGTTGCACCATGGTGTAGCCCGAATACAGGTATTTTCCATCCTCCTCTGGGTACATTGACTTCCATACAAAACGTAGGAGGCTCATGGTTCTCACCCGCCTTCCATAGAGTTGCACAGTAATTATTACCCTTTTGCAGCACAAACTGACATGTTGTCCACCCAACCAAATGATTATGCTTTAACACTAAAGCATAAACTACAGCTAGCTAACACTGCAGTGCAGAAATGTGGTGAAATTTATTTATTTCTCTTTCACTGACTTAGCTAGCTAATTTATCCTACTCAAACACCCGGCTCAAACAGAGAGGAATGCTATTTATTTTAGTTAGCTAGCTAATGCTATCCAACACTGGAACTCCTTCAAGTCAAGGTAAGCTTTCGGTTTTATTAATGTATTGCCACCGGGGCTCGCCGGTGTAACTGCTAAACTGCTTGCTGTACACTTTACTGCTTGATTGTAGCTGGTTTACTAATCCGTTAGTTATAGTAGCTATGTTGACTATGATGTTAGCTAATATGGTGACAACGATGTAGTTGTTAGCGGTTATGGTATAAAGGTTTGGCCCCCCCAAAAAATTCTGCCTGGTCGTAGATGGCTGTTGTGTTGTGCGCTGAAGCCCACAAACGAAGGGAAAAGGTGAAAGGATGAGAGCGTGTAGATGCGAGAAGGAATTATACAATGAGCAAAGTGAAGATACTGTTTGTATGTGTCTTCTATGAAAGTGAACTGTGTGTGCAGGTGATCAGGGGTGTATTCATTCTGCTAATTCTGTTGAAAAACATTTCTTAAACGGAAGCAAACCGAACGAAATGGGGATAAACTTACCTGAATTTGTCCAATAGAAACTCTCGTTTGCAACTGTTTGGACTAATGATTACACTGTAGGTCAGCTAGATGCAGGCAAGAGTGTGCAAGGCAGTATTGAATGTGTCACTGTCTGTCACCTTGATTACTCCAAATTGTCTCTTGACTTGTGGACATATGTTATAAACTTTAATTCGTAGGCTAGGATGTAGCAACCACAAGATGGGTATAGGGAACATTTTAGTATCATGTAGTAGCCTAAACCTATCGATGTGACATTGAGCTGGGTATATGGAATTTGAATGACAGTCATCTAATATGCTGTAATAGAAATAAGGCCATGCTCTTAAAAAAAATAACCATCCTCTCTCATCATAAACAGCACCGACCGCTACTGCTGCTAAAGTATCTTAGCCAGCAAGCTGGCTAGCAAAAACAAATAGACCATTTTCTAAATAAACATTTAATTAAAGCTAGCCAGCCAGCTAACGGTAGCTATTTATCCAACTAATGTTAGCTGTTAGCCTAGCCGGCCTAGCCAACAAGCATGGCTATGGTCGGCATGTTAGAGCCCAACTACTGGAGACCAGTTAGAACACAAGTTACACAACACAACACAACCGCAGATCAAAAGAGCAGAGACTTACAGATTGATGGCTGGGGCCCATCTGATGGTAAGAGTCAGGGAAAATCCAACAGCTTAAGCAAGACAAATCTAAAATAGATAGATTCCAGATGTCAATCAGCTAGCACACTAGCACTAAGCCAAGGTGGAGTTGCACAACTCCCGAAGCCTACTTCACAGAGAACATGCAGAAAACAAAAAGGAGAACAGACAAGGTACCACTGTTACACAATTAGAGCAAGCAGGTAAGATTATCTCTTTAATTTTGAGCCCACGGCAAGAAGGCACAAGAGCCTGAAGTGCTAACAGTTTCCCACTAGATAACCCAGCCACAAATTCTGTGAAGCGCGTTAGCCAGCTTGAGCTAGCTACTGAGCTAGCATATGCACTTGGTAGCATAGAGTAGATCCTCCATATGATGTTGAAAATAGTGCATTGTGGGTAGTTCCAAAGATATCCAGAAATAAATGAATAATCCTGTTAAAAAAACACAACTATGTTTGTAGTTATAGGTAACCAAATCGTGACTACAACTAAGTTACTAAGTCTTTGACCACACTGTGTTGTTACTGTTATGTTCTGTTAATTACTGATGTCCCCTTTAAGGATGAAGCGCCCTTGGTCATGCGCAGTATTGTTCTACGTTATTCTGGTACTAACCTGTTTGAGTAAATGTGAAGCTCCAGTTCAATTGCTTGTATTCAGAGTATTTCTTATTACATAAATAAGTACTAAGTGTTAAGACACTACAATGGCGACGAGGATGATTACCTGCAGTGTACATCACGAATACAGATGGAGTTCGTAGGAAGAGAGGAAGATTTTGACCCTCTAGCACAACAGCTAGCAAGCAGTGAAGACGAGGGGAGAGCTGACGAGAACGAGGCGGCAGATCAAAGACCCGTGGAGCCGGAGGTAAAGAGAATGGCTAGCATCAGGAAAAGAGATGTGTTTGATGACACGCAAGAAAACTGGGCAACTTACATTGAACGACTGGAACAGTACTTCATTGCAAACGACATTGCTGATAACAAGAGAGTGCCAGCGTTGTTGAGTTTAATTGGCCCAAAAACATACAGTTTGCTAAGAGATCTGACTGCCCCTCTGAAGCCCTCAAATAAAACATTCACAGAGATTGTGGAGATATTGCAAAATCACCTATCACCTAAACCACTCCTCATCGCGGAACGTTTTCGTTTACACAAGAGAGATCAGAATGAGGGGGAGGGTGTTAGTACATATGTAGCAGTGTTGAAGAAACTGTCTGAACATTGCCAGTTGGGAGAGAACCTAAATGACACATTAAGGGATAGATTTGTTTGTGGACTGAAACATGAACACATTCAAAAACGTTTGCTCACAGAATCAGAGCTCACGTTTGCAAAGGCTGTTGAAATTGCTGTGGCTATGGAAATCGCGACTAAAGATACTTTTGAGTTGCAAAGTAAAAGAAGTACCGACCTGTCACAAATTTCCCTGCACAAGTTTTCACGCAGTCGACAACGCCCCCGTGTGGCCGAAAAATGCAACAGGTGTGACAGAGATGGTCACAGAGCAGAGGACTGCCGTTTCAAAGACGAAATTTGTCACAAATGCAGTAGAAGGGGTCACATTCAAAGAGCATGCAAAGCCAAATTCAGTCACAACAGGAAAACTGAGTAAATTAAAGGGTCTGTGAATGCACTAGCAGAGAACAGTGGCAGTGATTCAGATGAACGATTAATTGGTACAATGGAGTTAAACACAGTGACGTCTCCCAGCAGTAGCATAATATGGGTGACACCAGATATCGAAGGCAAACCCCTCAAAATGGAGCTGGACACAGGATCTGCAGTGTCTATAATTTCCACTACTGTCTACAATGAGCACTTTAAGGCTATCAAGCTGAAGAACACAAATGTGTTGCTGAAGACCTACTCAGGAGAGAGATTGAGCCCAATGGGGGCGTTGCAGATCAGAGTGCATTATGGGGGGCAAACACAGCAGTTACAGCTGTATGTGGTGCCTGGAACTGGCCCCCCATTATTTGGCAGGGAATGGCTTTCAAAAATAAAGCTGAATTGGTGTGACTTGAAAATGCTCCACACGTTCCAGTCCAAAGAGAAAGGCACAGACCAAACACTGGAACACTTGCGGAATAAATACAACACAGTTTTCAGTGATCAGATGGGAACAGTAAAAGGCTTCACAGCAAAACTTGTACTAAGAGATGATGCAACCCCAAAATTCTGCAAAGCCAGATCTGTTCCATACTCCCTGAGACCAAAGGTGGAAGCGGAAATCGATCGCTTGCAGGATACAGGGATCCTGACGAAAGTGGACAGAAGCGAATGGGCCACACCCATAGTTCCTATTGTGAAGAAAGACGGGTCTGTTAGAATGTGTGGGGACTTCAAGGTAACTGTGAATCCAATGTTGCATGTGGACCAATACCCCCTACCACGCCTGGATGACATCTTTGCTGCACTAGCTGGTGGGAAACACTTCAGTAAAATCGATCTGAAACAGGCTTACCTGCAGCTACCGGTGAAGAGAGTTCCAAACAGTACCTGACAATAAACACACACAAAGGTCTATACAGGTATAACCGCCTGGTGTTTGGCATTGCATCAGTCCCAGCCATTTGGCAACGAACTATTGACCAGATTTTGCAAGGAATCCCAGGAACCCAGTGTATCCTGGATGACATGATCATAACAGGACGCACCGACAAAGAGCACCTGGCTAACCTGGAAGAGGTCCTGAAAAGACTGAAAGAGTATGGTCTACAGGCAAACTTAAAGAAGTGTGAGTTCTTCAAAGACAAGATTGTCTTCTGTGGACATGAGATTGACTGTAATGGATTGCACAAAACACAGGACAAAATCGAGGCAGTGGTACAGGCACCACGACCACAAAATATCACAGAAGTGAGATCTTTCACGGGACTGATCAATTACTACAGAAGATTCCTCCCAAACCTTTCAGCAGTACTCCAGCCTCTAAATCAGCTCCTGGAAAAGAATAGGACATGGCGGTGGACAGAGCAATGTGAAAATGCATTTCTGGAGGCAAAACGGCTCATAACATCTGAACAGGTCCTGATGCATTACGACCCTGAAATGCCAGTGAAGTTGGCTTGTGATGCGTCCCCTTATGGATTAGGGGCAGTCCTTTCACACACACTGAAAGATGGGTCAGAGAGGCCAGTTGCATTTGCGTCACGAACATTGAATGATGCAGAGAAAAACTACTCACAAATCGACAAAGAAGCAATGGCACTAGTGTGGGGCGTCAAGAAATTCCACGCATACCTATATGGCAAGCGTTTCACACTGGTTACAGATCATCGTTGCTTTCCATTTTCAGTCCAAAGAAAGGCATTCCGGCAATGACAGCAGCCAGGTTACAGCGATACGCCCTGTTCCTTGCCAGTCATATGTATGACATTGAGTTTAAGCCGTCATCCCTCCACACAAATGCAGATGGATTATCCAGACTGCCGTGTACAAGAGAAAGGCAAAGGAGGGTGGATGCAGTGGACATGTTCCATACCGCTCAGCTCGAGGCACTACCGGTCACAAGCACAGTTATCAAACATGAGACAAGGAAAGATGTGACCTTGTCAAAAGTGTACACCTACACCATGTCAGGATGGCCAGCTACTGGCAGAAAGGAGCTGACTCCGTATTTCCAGCGGAGAAACGAAATTACAACGTACCAAGGATGTTTGATGTGGGGAATGAGAGTCATGATACCCCAGAAATGCCAACATCGAGTCTTGCAGCAACTACATGAAGGTCATGTTGGAATTGTCAAAATGAAGCTGCTCGCAAGGAGCCACTTCTGGTGGCCAGGTCTGGACCAACAGATAGAAAATATGGCAAAGAACTGTAGTGGATGTTTGGAAATCCTTCACATGCCTGCTCCTGTCCCAGTCCACCCATGGGAATGGCCCGCAGAGCCATGGCAGAGAATTCAAGTGGACTACGCTGGTCCCTTTGAAAAGCACATGTTTCTGGTTATAGTTGATGCCCATTCCAAATGGCCAGAGGTGTTTTGCACTGACTCCTCCACCTCAGCTCAGACGATAGAGTGTCTCTAGAGTGTCTCAGAACAACGTTTGCACGCTTCGGTTTGCCACTGCAGCTGGTAAGTGACAACGCGCAAGCTTTTGTAAGTGACGAGTTTACAAGATTCATGTCAGTAAATGGAATCAAACACTCAACTTCAGCTCCGTACCACCCTGCCACCAATGGGCTGGCAGAACGCTTTGTGCAAACCCTAAAGCAAGGACTCCGTGCAGCAAAACGAGACGAAGGGACTTTGCAAACAAAACTGGCCAAGTTCCTGGCCTCCTACCGAAACACCCCACATGCCACAACAAATGAAAGCCCAGCCGCACTGATGTTCGGGAGGCCTCTCCGCACACAGCTGGACATCATGAAGCCAAACAGGCGTAATGAAGTGCTGAACAAACAAGCCAAGATGCTCTCCGGTGGCCGGGAGCGCCATCTCCAAACAGGACAGGAAGTGATGGTGCGAGACTACAGAAGAGGAGGGAAATGGACAAGAGGGACCGTACACACACAAACGGGACCCAGAACTTACCAGGTTCAAGTGAGCCCAGACATAATGTGGCGGCGTCACATTAACCAAATGCATTCCACGGAAAACAGCACAACAATCGAGAGAGAACAGGCACAGAGAGCTCCCGAGAGTGACACACAAGGAACTGTAGAGGACGGTGGGGCAGTAGAGAGACCCCAGGCTAAAAGAAGGGAACGTGTTGATGAAGGTGCTGCTATAGCAGACGCTATAATGGAACAAGCGCACACTGAGGATGTTCAGGAGCCTCCAGACAATCTGAGGCGCTACCCAGAACGAAGGCACCGTCCACCAGACAGACTAGACTTATAAACAAACAAACACTAACTAACTAACACTAACAAAAACTAACTGTTCAAGTTCAAAATAAAAGATGCAAAATAACTACAACAAGTAACTCTGATTGTATAAGAGAAGGAATGTTATGTTCTGTTAATTACTTTAAGGATGAAGCGCCCTTGGTCATGCGCAGTATTGTTCTACGTTATTCTGGTACTAACCTGTTTGAGTAAATGTGAAGCTCCAGTTCAATTGCTTGTATTCAGAGTCTTTCTTATTACATAAATAAGTACTAAGTGTTAAGAAACTACAGTATGATTTTTAAGTAAAACATTTGCATTTTATTGCATGACATAAGTATTTGATACATCAGAAAACCAGAACTTAATATTGGGTTCAGAAACCTTTGTTTGCAATTACAGAGATCATACGTTTCCTGTAGTTCTTGACCAGGTTTGCACACACTGCAGCAGGGATTTTGGCCCACTCCTCCATACAATTCACCATCCAACAAGACAACGACCCTAAGCACACAGCCAAGTCAATGCAGCAGTGGCTGCATTTGGGACAAGACAGCCAGAGCCCGGACTTGAACCCGATCTCTGGAGAGACCTGACAATAGCTGTGCAGCAATACTCCCCATCCAACCTGACAGAGCTTGAGAGGATCTGCAGAGAAGAATGGGAGAAACTCCCCACATAAAGGTGTGCCAAGGTGTGCCATTCTTGTAGCATCATACCCAAGAAGACTCGAGGCTGTAATCACTGACAAAGGGGCTTCAACAAAGTACTGAGTAAATGGTCCGAATACTTATGTCATATTTCCATTTAATTTTTTTATAAATGTGCAGAAATGTCAACTGTTTTTACTTTGTCATTATAGGGTATTGTGTGTGTATATTGAGGTTAAAACAAATCTATTTAAAAAATCTGGGAAAAGTCAAGGGATCTAAATACTTTCTGAATATACTATACTGTACTGTAGGTGCGCTCAGGAGGACCGGTAGCAGGTACAGGTTCCCTCTCCAGGGCTTGGCAAATGTCCACATCTACGTCCCAGAGCACAACTGGAGAGGGCAGAATTATGGTGCACTCAAGACATACGTCTCTTTTTTTAAAAACCTGGGCGACATGTCAGCGTGAAATTGAATCTGGTGGAAAAATGGCTCGCTGTCCGTATGTACTCCACGGTTCCGATTGGTCGGTGATGATAAGAAATGGGTCCTGGGTCCCCATACCTACTTCTGAAGCATCCACCTCCACCACGAAGGGTAGCGTAGGATCTGGATGTTTGAGCAATGGGGTGGAATTGAAACTTCCCTTCAGTAGGCAGAAGGCTTTGTCAACTGCAGGATTCTACCCCAACTTCCTGGGACCACCCTTGAGGTGGTCGAGCTAAAGTTCTTACTGAATCGGTGGTAGAAGTTGACAAATCCCAAACTGTTGGAACTGGCCATGACCTGACAGCATTCATTTTCTTCTCATCCATGACTCATTACGCGCCGATCTGGTAATCCAAAAAGGAGACATCCTCCTGATAAAATTGGCCCTGCTACGCTTTGACATAGTTGGTTAACCAGAAGGCGTTCCAGGACTACTCAGATGTGAGAGACGTGATCCTCCAAGGTAGCAGAGTAGACCAGGATGTCCTTGATATACATGACCACCTGGCGTCCAAGCATGTCCTGGAACACATCGTTGATGAATGCCTGGAACACTGGTGGAGCATTGAGCACTAATCCAAAAGGCATCAACAAGTACTCGTATTGACCAGACATGGTGCTGAAGGCCGTCTTTCATTCATCCCCCTCCCAGATGCGGATCAAATTTTAGGCACTCCATAGGTCCAACTTGGTTAACAAAAAAACTGGTCCCCGCTGAGTTGTTAGATTGTGGCCGACACCAACTGGAGAGGGTATCGGTACTTCGTGGTGATGGAATTCAGATTTCTTTATTAATCAATGCGCAACCTTCCGTCCTTCTTGGCCACGAAGAAGAAGCCTGCCGACGTAGGGGAGGTGGACGTGCGAATGAAACACTGCTGAAGTGCACCCTGGATGTACTACTCATAGCCTTGGTTTCAGCCACTGACAGTGGGGTAGATGCAGCCGCGCAGAGATCGAAGGCACAGTCTCAGGGGCGATAAGGAAGACCGGTGGCATGGGTCTTGGGGAAAAAAACTCCAGAAGATCCTGGTATACCTCCGGGATGTTGGGCTGAAGGGCAACCACAGGACTCTCAACCGACATGGAACCACAGGGAAAGGAAAAGTAGGTCTTCCGGCATTTGAGTGTCCCGACTGTGATTTTCATTGTCGGCCATGAGATGGCGGAATTTTGACAGTGAAGCCATTCGAGGCCGAGCATGATCTTGTGTACGGGTGCACTGATGATACGGAAAGAAAGCTTTTCTTGGTGTGTGTGTGTGTGTCCCGGATCCTAGTGGTTGACTATCGAGTGCTTGAACTGGACAAGGAGAGGAGAGCGGGTATGAGGGGATGTTAAGGTAGGAGGCGAGGGCCTGTTCAATAACATTCCCTGTTGCACCAAAGTCCACTAGAGCTAGAAGGCCAGCATCCCAGAGTCGCCTCTTCACTGTTGACATTGAGACTGGTGTTTTGCGGGTACTATTTAATGAAGCTGCCAGTTGAGGACTTGTGAGGCGTATGTTTCTCAAACTAGACACTCTAATGTACTTGTCCTCTTGCTCAGTTGTGCACCGGGGCCTCCCACTCCTCTTTCTATTCTGGTTTGCGCTGTTCTGTGAAGGGAGTAGTACACAGCGTTGTACGAAATCTTTAGTTTCCTGGGATCTTCTTGCATGGAATAGCCTTCATTTCTCAGAACAAGAATAGACTGATGAGTTTCAGAAAGTTCTTTGTTTCTGGCAATTTTGAGCCTGTAATTGAACCCACAAATGCTGATGCTCCAGATACTCAACTGGTCTAAAGAAGGCCAGTTTTATTGAATCAGAACAACAGTTTTCAGCTGTGCTAACATAATTGCAAAAAGGTTTTCAATTAGCCTTTTTAAAAATGATAAACTTGGATTAGCTAACACAACGTGCCATTGGAAAAGAGGAGGATGGTTGCTGATAATGGGCCTCTGTATATCTGTAGATATTCCATTAAAAAAAATCAGCTGTTAACAACTGCAATAGTCATTTGCAACATTAACAATGTCTACACTGTATTTCTGATCAATTTGTTATTTTAAATGGACAAAAAAACATGCTTTTCTTTAAAAAACAAGGACATTTCTAAGTGACCCCTAACTTTTGAACTGTAGGGTATATTCATGAGATCACCTTGACTGACAGATTTAGAAAATTAAAATCACTTGGAGCTGATTTCCTGGTGTTTTTACAGTCCTATACCCCCTTATACCCCCCCTGCCCTATCCCTTACTAATCTCACTTTTGAATACAAGTGTTGACATGGGAGAGGGGACCTGGATGATCAAACTTTTATTAATGTAAAGGCAACAGTCATTTAAAAAAAACTTTTAGTCATCATGAATTACATGATTGACTGTTTTTGTGAAATTTAATAGGGGGGTTATATTTGCATATTGTTTTCTTTATTGAGTAGTATGCTCTCCTTGCTTTCTATGCCAGTGTTTTGATAGTGATGTCAAACCACCCTGATGCGCTGATGTTAAGCCCGAGGTAGGTATAATTGCTGGTATGGTTCAATTTGATCTCTCGTAGGGTGAAGTTGTATTTATTTCCTTTCCTCAAACTCAAAATGTCTTCCCGCAGCTATGGTTGCACTGCAAAATGATGCAGAAGTATGCAACCCAAAATGTCAGCCAAATGCTGCCATTTTACATAGCTAATTGTGTTCTTGCATTACATACTTACATCCGGTATGAATGAAGCTTCACGGTGTACAACACTACATAATGAAACTGATAGTGGTCTGACTGACTGATCCACAGGTCCTGACCAGCTCTGGCCAATGAGAATGAAGCTGCAGTCTGCCAATCAACCAGAAGAGGTCAGTATAGAAACTTAAAGCAACAATCTCTCTCTCTCTCTCGACAAAGCACTTTAGCTACCACCTGTTATCAGCTCTGTCAAGTGCACTTGGGGCTGTCCAATTGTTAGATGTTTGGGTGGGAATAATGCTGTAGAAGGATTAGGGTTGGATTAACAATAATTCTGATAAAACGGAGAGCTCTCGTTGGTAATCCCCGTCGCTCCGGAACTCTCCTCTCCTGTCTCTCAGGAATTCTCTCCTCTCTCTCTCCTTCCCTCCTTTCTTTCATGCCTCGCTCCCTGTGGCGAGACCTCCTGACAGATGGCTGACCGTAGCAGTTCTATAGTTGGGTTATAGCCTTCTAGTCTGCTACTGGGCTGTCCCAAAGTGTGTGTTTATTATGACATAAACAGCAGAGAACCATAGTTCCCATCAGATCATATCTCTGTCCTTATCATATGTCACTGAACAGACTGACAGCATTTTTATTCTATGGAATGTTCCATATAACCTTTATGCCAGACAGTGCCAGTTTGTTTTGAATTGAGCCAACTAGTTTTGGATTTAGCCAACTCACTTGTTATTGTTGTCATGCCATGTTTATTCATACTGTCCTTTGTGGATGCACCTTCTTCAAAGGACTCTGTCCCTGTATGGCTGACACAAAACCATGCTCACAACATTAACCAAGTCAACCAGTGGGGGTCAGGGCCATTTTTAAGAGGAGTGAGGATGATTATTGCACACTTTCGACCTGCATCTAGCTGATCTAGGGTGTAATCATTAGTCCAACAGTTGAAAACGAGAGTTTCTATTGAACAAATTCAGGTATGTTTATCCCTGTTTTGTTCCGTTTGCTTCCGTTTAGGTATCTTTTTTCAACAGAATCGGCGGAATGAATACAACCCTGATCACATGCAAACAGTTCAGTTTCATAGTTTCACAGTTCAGTTCCACAGTTCAGTTTCCTTTTCCCTTCGCTCGTTGACTTCAATGCACAACACTTCATCATAACAGCTACACACAGCATACATTGTTGTCACCATATTAAATAAAGTAACGTCATAGTCAACATACTGTAGATAATAAAACGAATGCGTTAGTAAACCCGCTACAATCATGCAGTACAGTCAGTAAGCAATTAGCAGTTACACCAGCAGACCCCGGTGGCAATAAATTAGTAAAACCAAAAGCTTACCTGGACTTGGAAGGGTTCCAGTGTTGGATAGTTGTAGCCAGCTAGCTAACATAGCATCCCTCTCTGTTTGAGCCGGGTGCTTGGGTAGGCTAAACTAGCTAGCTGCATTTGCTACCTCTTGCTCTCTCTCTTGCTCTGCCTTCATTTTGAAGAACTCAATTTGTTTAAAACTGTTAAACTATTAGAGAGAATACAGTAGACTGCATCCGTCAAAGCAGTGATTTATGACCTATTTTATTGGTCACGTGGTAATGCCCATATATGTACATCCTGTCCTTCCGTTCTCACGCTACCGAGTGAGTGCATATGCCCATATATGTACATCATGTCATTCCATTCTCACGCTATCGAGTGAGTGTTTATTTAACCAGATAGTGCATCTGTTTATGTTAAAGCTTAAAGCTGTCATGATGATTGATGTGTAGTGACCTCGTTGAACTGTGGAATGTGTTTGGACATTTCAAAGATTATGGCCACCCTGTTGTATATGAAACAGTAATGTCCGGGGTATTGGTCAGACGGAGTATAAGTAAGAGCTGTGAACCCTACAAACGACCTCGATAAACCCCCAGAACACGAAATAAGAAATTAAAATAAACCCAGAACACTAAACAAGAAATTAAACATGTCTTCTAGGCCAATTGTAGGTGTGTCTCGTGTCAAGAACACAATGACAAAAACATTGAGGACATTCTGTGTGAGGCCCCTGATTGTTTTAATGGAGTGCTGGATATCAGCGATGGACATATGTGTTACATTTTCCAACCGGAGGATTCACCTGTGACGATTTTCACAGACAGCGGCCAGAGCCCCCTTTATCAAACAAAACCCGGGGGGTTTTCTCCTGCTCTGCGTATGAGAGAATGTCTTAAAAACTTCTTATGGCTGCAATCCCGTTAACGGGATCGATATGACAACAGCCAGTGAAAGTGCAGGGCGCCAAATTCAAAACAACAGAAATCTCATAACTAAAATTCCTCAAACATACATGTATTTTACACCGTTTTAAAGGTAATCTTGTTGTTAATCCCACCACAGTGTCCGATTTCAAATAGGATTTACAGCGAAAGCACCACAAACAATTATGTTAGGTCACCATTAACTCACAGAAAAACACAGCCATCTTTACAGCCAAAGAGAGGAGTCACAAAAAGCACAAATAGAGATAAAATGAATCACTAACCTTTGATGATCTTCATCAGATGACACACATAGGACGTCATGTTACACAATACATATATGTTTTGTTTGATAAAGTTCATATTTATATTTAAAAATCCCACTATACATTGGCGCGTTACGTTCACTAGTTCCAAAAACATCCAGTGATATTGTAGAGAGCCACATCATTTTGCAGAAATACTCATTATAAATGTCGATGAAAAGTCAAGTGTTAGACATGGAAATATAGATATACCTCTCCTTAATGCAACCGCTGTGTCAGATTTTTTTAAAAATGTACGGAAAAAGCAAACCATGCAACAATCTGAGACGGCACTCAGAAAAAAAATGTATCCGCCATGTTGGAGTCAACAGAAATCAGAAATAACATTATAAATATTCCCTTACCTTTGATGATCTTCATCAGAATGCACTCCCAGGAATCCTAGTTCCACAATAAATGTTTGATTTGTTCGATAATGTCCATTATTTATGTCCTATTTGATACTGTCGCAAAGCTAACTAAAAAGCAGCATTCCCCAAGAGAGGATGACTTTCACTTTAGCAGTGATAAATTCATGAACTTCTTTGAGGAAAAGATTATGATTATTAGAAAGCAAATTACAGACTCTTCTTTAAACCTGCATATTCCTCCAAACCTCAGTTGTCCTGAGTCTGCACAACTCTGCCAGGACCTAGGATCAAGAGAGACGCTCAAGTGTTTTAGTACTATATCTCTTGACACAATGATGAAAATAATCATGGCCTCTAAACCTTCAAGCTGCATACTGGACCCTATTCCAACTAAACTACTGAAAGAGCTGCTTCCTGTGCTTGGCCCTCCTATGTTGAACATAATAAACGGCTCTCTATCCACTGGATGTGTACCAAACTCACTAAAAGTGGCAGTAATAAAGCCTCTCTTGAAAAAGCCAAACCTTGACCCAGAAAATATAAAAACTATCGGCCTATATCGAATCTTCCATTCCTCTCAAAAATTTTAGAAAAGGCTGTTGTGCAGCAACTCACTGCCTTCCTGAAGACAAACAATGTATACGAAATGCTTCAGTCTGGTTTTAGAACCCATCATAGCACTGAGACGGCACTTGTGAAGGTGGTAAATGACATTTTAATGGCATCGGACCGAGGCTCTGCATCTGTCCTCGTGCTCCTAGACCTTAGTGCTGCTTTTGATACCATCGATCACCACATTCTTTTGGAGAGATTGGAAACCCAAATTGGTCTACACGGACATGTTCTGGCCTGGTTTAGATCTTATCTGTCGGAAAGATATCAGTTTGTCTCTGTGAATGGTTTGTCCTCTGACAAATCAACTGTAAATGTTGGTGTTCCTCAAGGTTCTGTTTTAGGACCACTATTGTTTTCACTATACATTTTACCTCTTGGGGATGTTATTCGAAAACATAATGTTAACTTTCACTGCTATGCGGATGACACACAGCTGTACATTTCAATGAAACATGGTGAAGCCCCAAAATTGCCCTCGCTAGAAGCATGTGTTTCAGACATAAGGAAGTGGATGGCTGCAAACTTTCTACTATTAAACTCGGACAAAACAGAGATGCTTGTTCTAGGTCCCAAGAAACAAAGAGATCTTCTGTTGAATCTGACAATTAATCTTAATGGTTGTACAGTCGTCTCAAATAAAACTGTGAAGGACCTCGGCGTTACTCTGGACCCTGATCTCTCTTTTGAAGAACATATCAAGACCATTTCGAGGACAGCTTTTTTCCATCTACGTAATATTGCTAAAAATCAGAAACTTTCTGTCCAAAAATGATGCAGAAAAATTAATCCATGCTTTTGTCACTTCTAGGTTAGACTACTGCAATGCTCTACTTTCCGGCTACCCGGATAAAGCACTAAATAGACTTCAGTTAGTGCTAAATACGGCTGCTAGAATCCTGACTAGAACCAAAAAAATTGATCATATTACTCCAGTGCCAGCCTCTATAAACTGGCTTCCTGTCAAAGCAAGGGCTGATTTCAAGGTTTTACTGCTAACCTACAAAGCATTACATGGGCTTGCTCCTACCTATCTCTCTGATTTGGTCCTGCCGTACATACCTACACGTACGCTACGGTCACAAGACGCAGGCCTCCTAATTGTCCCTAGAATTTCTAAGCAAACAGCTGGAGGCAGGGCTTTCTCCTATAGAGCTCCATTTTTATGGAACGGTCTGCCTACCCATGTCAGAGACGCAAACTCGGTCTCAACCTTTAAGTCTTTACTGAAGACTCATCTCTTCAGTGGGTCATATGATTGAGTGTAGTCTGGCCCAGGAGTGGGAAGGTGAACGGAAAGGCTCTGGAGCAACGAACCGCCCTTGCTGTCTCTGCCTGGCCAGTTCCCCTCTTTCCACTGGGATTCTCTGCCTCTAACCCTATTACAGGGGCTGAGTCACTGGCTTACTGGGGCTCTCTCATGCCGTCCCTGCAGGGGGTGCGTCACCTGAGTGGGTTGATTCACTGTTGTGGTCATCCTGTCTGGGTTGGCGCCCCCCCCCCCTTGGGTTGTGCCGTGGCGGAGATCTTTGTGGGCTATACTCAGCCTTGTCTCAGGATGGTAAGTTGGTGGTTGAAGATATCCCTCTAGTGGTGTGCGGGCTGTGCTTTGGCAAAGTGGGTGGGGTTATATCCTTCCTGTTTGGCCCTGTCCGGGGGTGTCCTCGAATGGGGCCACAGTGTCTCCTGTCCCCTCCTGTCTCAGCCTCCAGTATTTATGCTGCAGTAGTTTGTGTCGGGGGGCTAGGGTCAGTTTGTTATATCTGGAGTACTTCTCCTGTCCTATTCGGTGTCCTGTGTGAATCTAAGTGTGCGTTCTCTAATTCTCTCCTTCTTTCTTTCTCTCTCTCGGAGGACCTGAGCCCTAGGACCATGCCCCAGGACTACCTGACATGATGGCTCCTCGCTGTCCCCAGTCCACCTGGCCATGCTGCTGCTCCAGTTTCAACTGACCTGAGCCCTAGGACCATGCCCCAGGACTACCTGACATGATGACTCCTTGCTGTCCCCAGTCCACCTGGCCATGCTGCTGCTCCAGTTTCAACTGTTCTGCCTTACTATTATTTGACCATGCTGGTAATTTATGAACATTTGAACATCTTGGCCATGTTCTGTTATAATCTCCACCCGGCACAGCCAGAAGAGGACTGGCCACATATGTTCTCTCTAATTCTCTCTTTCTTTCTCTCTCTCTCTCTCTGAGGACCTGAGCCCAAGGACCGTGCCCCAGGACGACCTGACATGATGACTCCTTGCTGTCCCCAGTCCACCTGACTGTGCTGCTGCTCCAGTTTCAACTGTCATTTATGGTCATTTATGAACATTTGAACATCTTGGCCATGTTCTGTTATAATCTCCACCCGGCACAGCCAGAAGAGGACTGGCCACCCCACATAGCCTGGTTCCTCTCTAGGTTTCTTCCTAGGTTTTGGCCTTTCTAGGGAGTTTTTCCTAGCCACCGTGCTTCTACACCTGCATTGCTTGCTGTTTGGGGTTTTAGGCTGGGTTTCTGTACAGCACTTTGAGATATCAGCTGATGTACGAAGGGCTATATAAATAAAATTTGATTGATTGATTGAAGTAGCTACTTTTGTTAGGGCGTTAGGTACACAAATCCAAACGCTCGTGCAGGTCCAGCATAACGTCGGACAAAAACTTCAAAAAGTTATATTACAGGTCGTAGAAACATTTCAAACTAAGTATACAATCAATCTTTTTTATCATAAATCTTCAATAATGTTCCAACCGGAGAAATCCTTTGCCTGTCGAGAAGCTATGGAACGCAGGTCGCTATATCATGTGAAATGCGTGTGACCAGGACCTGGCTCTCAGCCAGACAGCTGGCTCATTCAGCCCCACATCACAGGAGAAGCCTCATTCAAGTTTCTAAAGATGGATGACATCTAGTGGAATCCCTAGGAAGTGCAACATAACCAATATCCCACTGTGTATTCAATAGGGGCTGGGTTGAAAATCCAGATTTCCCACTTCCTGTTTGGATTTCTTCTCAGGTTTTTGCCTGCCATATGAGTTCTGTTATACTCACAGATATCATTCAAACAGTTTTAGAAACTTCAGAGTGTTACTATCCATAACTAATAATAATATGCATATATTAGCAACTGGGACTGAGGAGCAGGCCGTGTACTCTGGGCACCTTTCATCCAAGCTACTCAATACTGCCACTCCAGCCATAAACCAGGGCTAAACCAGATCGAACACGCCCTGAGTGGGACAACACTACCCGGGTATGCACTGGAAGAGGAAGTGTGCGGGCGAGATGATTTGAAAGCCATTAGAATCTCTTCAATGGCGTATAGTCCAGACTCCAAAGTGACAATTTTAGCATGTGCCCAATTCAATAGTTAAAATGTTACAATATCAGTTAGTTTGTATGTATTTTCCAAAGCCTGCATGGATGTAAACTATTTTGTTCATGGATGTAAACTATTTTGTTCTATTTTGTTCGTGGAGCGATTATCATATATTCCTGGCCAACAGGAAACCACTCACCCAGAGGCGGCGCTCCTAGTGGCCGGAGACTTTAATGCAGGGAAACTTAAATCAGTTCTACCAAATCTCTATCAACGTGTTAAATGTGCAACCAGAGGGAAACAAATCTAGATCACCTGTACTCCACACACAGAGACGCGTACAAAGCTCTCCCTCGCCCTCCATTTGGTAAATCCGACCACAACTCTATCCTCCTGATTCCTGCTTACAAGCAAAAATTAAAGCAGGAAGCACCGGTGACTCTGTCTATAAAAAAATGGTCAGATGAAGCAGATGCTAAACTACAGGACTGCTTTGCTATCACAGACTGGAACATGTTCCGGGATTCTTCCGATGACATTGAGGAATACACCACATCAGTCACTGGCTTTATCAATAAGTGCATTGAGGACGTCGTCCCCACAGTGACTGTACATACATACCCCAACCAGAAGCCATGGATTACAGGCAACATTCGCACTGAACTAAAGGGTGGAGCTGCCGCTTTCAAGGTGCGAGACTCTAACCTGGAAGCTTACAAGAAATCCCGCTATGCCCTGCGACGAACCATCAAACAGGCAAAGAGTCAATACAGGGCTAAGATTGAATCATACTACACCGGCTCCGACGCTCGTCGGATGTGGCAGGGCTTGCAAACTATTACAGACTACAAAGGGAAGCACAGCCGCAAGCTGCCCAGTGACACGAGCCTACCAGACGAGCTAAATCACTTCTATGCTTGCTTCGAGGCAAGCAACACTGAGGCATGCATGAGAGCATCAGCTGTTCCAGACGACTGTGTGATCACGCTCCCCGTAGCCGACGTGAGTAAGACCTTTAAACAGGTCAACATACACAAGGCTGCGGGGCCAGACCGATTACCAGGACGTGTGCTCCGGGCATGTGCTGACCAACTGGCAGGTGTTTTCACTGACATTTTCAACATATCCCTGATTGAGTCTGTAATACCAACATGCTTCAAGCAGACCACCATAGTCCCTGTGCCCAAGAACACAAAGGCAACCTGCCTAAATGACTACAGATCAGTAGCACTCACGTCCGTAGCCCTGAAGTGCTTTGAAAGGCTGATAATGGCTCACATCAACACCATTATCCCAGAAACCCTAGACCCACTCCAATTTGCATACTGCCCAAATAGATCCACAGATGACACAATCTCTATTGCACTCCACACTGCCCTTTCCCACCTGGACAAAAGGAACACCTATGTGAGAATGCTGTTCATTGACTACAGCTCAGCATTCAACACCATAGTACCCTCAAAGCTCATCACCAAGCTAAGGATCCTGGGACTAAACACCTCACTCTGCAACTGGATCCTGGACTTCCTGACAGTCCACCCCCAGGTGGTGAGGATAGGTAGTAACACATCTGCCACGCTGATCCTCAACACTGGAGCTCCCCAGCGGTGCGTGCTCAGTCCCCTCCTGTACTCCCTGTTCACCCACGACTGCATGGCCAGGCACGACTCCAACACCATCATTAAGTTTGCTGACGACACAACAGTGGTAGGCCTGATCACCGACAACGACGAGACAGCCTATAGGGAGTAGGTCAGAGACCTGGGCGGGTGGTGCCAGAATAACAACCTATCCCTCAATGTAACCAAGACTAAGGAGATGATTGTGGACTACAGGGAAAGGAGCACTGAGCACGTCCCCATTCTCATCGATGCGGCTGTAGTGGAGCAGGTTGAGAGCTTCAAATTCCTTGGTGTCCACATCAACAACAAACTAGATTGGTCCAAACACACCAAGACAGTCATGAATAGGGCACGACAAAGCCTATTCCCCCTCAGGAAACGAAAAAGATTTGGCATAGGTCCTGAGATCCTCAAAAGGTTCTACAGCTGCAACATCGAGAGCATCCTGACCGGTTGCATCACTGCCTGACCGCAAGGCAGTTCAGAGGGTAGTGCGTACGGCCCAGTACATCACTGGGGCAAAGCTGCCTGCCATCCAGGACCTCTACACCAGGCGGTGTCAGAGGAAGGCCCTAAAAATTGTCAAAGACCCCAGCCACCCCAGTCATCGACTGTTCTTTCTACTACCACATGGCAAGTGGTACCGGAGTGCCAAGTCTAGGACAAAAAGGCTTCTCAACAGTTTTTACCCCCAAGCCATAAGACTCCTGATCAATAAGCCCTTCCTGGTTAAATAAAGGTTAAATAAATAAAATAAAGAGGATGCCAGGTTATTCTTTAAAAGTGCCTTCCTCGCCATCTTAAATAAGCATGGTCCATTCAAAAAAAGTAGAACTGGGAATAGATATAGTCCT
Organism: Oncorhynchus keta; assembly: GCF_023373465.1. Taxonomy (NCBI): domain Eukaryota; kingdom Metazoa; phylum Chordata; class Actinopteri; order Salmoniformes; family Salmonidae; genus Oncorhynchus; species Oncorhynchus keta. The sequence continues at coordinate 35,558,582 of NC_068444.1, read as the reverse complement.
TGGTTCACTCCAGACCTGTCTGCCCTTGACCAGCACAAAAACATCCTGTGGCGTTCTGCATTAGCATCTAATAGCCCCTGTGACATGCAACTTTTCAGGGAAGTTAGGAACAAATATACACAGGCAGTTAGGAATGCTAAGGCTAGCTTTTTCAAATAGAAATCTGAATCCTGTGTACAAACTCAAAAAAGTTCTGGGACACTGTAAAGTCCATGAAGAATAAGAGCACCTCCTCCCAGCTGCCCCTGCTCTGAGGCTAGGAAAAACTGTTACCACCGATAAATCCACTATAATTGATCATTTCAATAAGCATTTCTCTACAGCTGGCCATGCTTTCCACCTGGCTACCCCTACCCCGGTCAACTACCCGGCACCCTCCACAGCAACCCACACAAGCCCCCACCATTTCTCCTTCACCCAAATCCAGATAGCTGATGTTCTGAAAGACCTGCAAAATCTGGACCCCAACAAATCAGCCGGGCTAGGCAATCTGGACCCTCTCTTTCTAAAAGTATCTGCCGAAATTGTTGCAACCCCTATTACTAGCCTGTTCAACGTCTCTTTCGTATCATCTGAGATTCCCAAAGATTGGAAAGCAGCTGCGGTCATCCCCCTCTTCAAAGGGGGTGACACTCTAGACCCAAACTGCTACAGACCCATATCTATTCTACCCTGTCTTTCTAAGGTCTTCAAAAGCCAAGTTAACAAACAGATTATCGACCATTTCGAATCCCAACGTACGTTCTCCGCTATGTAATCTGGTTTCAGAGCTGTTCATGGGTGCACCTTAGCCACACTCAAGGTCCTAACAGATATCATAACTGCCATCGATAAGAGACATTACTGTGCAGCCGTATTCATCGACCTGGCCAAGGCTTTCGACTCTGTCAATCACCACATACTTATTGGCAGACTCGACAGCCTTGGTTTCTCAAATGACTGCCTCGCCTGGTTCACCAACTACTTCTCTGATAGAGTTCAATGTGTCAAATCGGAGGGCCTGTTGTCTGGACCTCTGCAGTCTCTATGGGGATGCCACAGGGTTCAATTCTCAGGCAGACTCTCTTCTCTGTATACATCAATGATGTCGCTCTTGCTGCTGGTGATTCTCTGATCCACCTCTACGCAGACGACACCATTCTGTATACTTCTGGCCCCTCTTTGGACACTGTGTTAACTAACCTCCAGACGAGCTTCAATGCCATACACCTCTCCTTCAGTGGCCTCCAACTGCAAGTAAAACTAAATGCATGCTAATCAATCGATCACTGTCCGCCCGTCCAACATCACTACTCTGGACGGCTCTGACTTAGAATACGTGGACAACTACAAATACCTAGGTGTCTGGTTAGACTGTAAACTCTCCTTCCAGACTCACATTAAGCATCTCCAATCCCAAATTAAATCTAGAATCGGCTTCCTATATCGCAACAAAGCATCCTTCACTCATGCTGGTTAACATACCCTCGTAAAACTGACCATCATACCGATCCTCGACTTCGGCGATGTCATCTATAAAATAGCGTCCAACACTCTACTCAACAAATTGGATGCAGTCTATCACAGTGCCATCTATTTTGTCACCAAAGCCCCATACACTACCCACCACTGCGACCTGTATGCTCTCGTTGGTTGGCCCTCGCTTCATACTCGTCTCCAAACCCACTGGCTACAGGTTATCTACAAGTCTCTGCTAGGTAAAGCCCCACCGTATCTCAGCTCACTGTTCACCATAGCAGCACCCACTCGTAGCATGCGCTCCAGCAGGTATATCTCACTGGTCACCCCCAAAGCCAATTCTTCCTTTGGTCGCCTTTCCTTACAGTTCTCTGCTGCCAATGACTGGAACGAACTGCAAAAATCACTGAAGCTGGAGACTCATATCTCCCTCACTAGCTTTAAGAACCAGCTGTCAGAGCAGCTCACAGATCACTGCACCTGTACATAGCCCATCTGTAAACAGCCCATCTATCTACCTCATCCCCATACTGTATTTATTTATTTATCTTGCTCCTTTGCACCCCAGTATCTCTACTTGCACATTCAACTTCTGCACATCTACCATTCCAGTGTTTAATTGCCATATTGTAATTACTTCGCCACCATTGGCAATTTATTGCCTTAACTCCCTTATCTTACCTCATTTGCACTCACTGTATATAGACTTTTTGTTCTATTTTTTATACTGTATTATTGACTGTATGTTTTGTTTATTCCATGTGTAACTCTGTGTTGTTGTATGTGTCAAATTGCTATGCTTTATCTTGGCCAGGTCGCAGTTGCAAATGAGAACTTGTTCTCAAGTAGCCTACCTGGTTAAATAAAGGTGAAATAAAATAAAATAAATAAATTGGCACTTGGATTAGAACTGGGTGCTATGGCCAGATGAGACAAAAATAGCCACACACACAAAGATGCATATGCAGGAAAGAACCGTATGCCTACTGTAAAATATGGTGGTGGATCTTAGCCACATACTGGGCTAAACACGTGAACAAAAAGGAGGTATTTGGACATAAATGATAGACTTTATCGGACAGAACAAACATTTATTGTGGAACTGGGATTCCTGGGAGTGCATTCTGATGAAGATCATCAAAGGTAAGTGAATATTTATAATGCTATTTATGACTTCTGTTGACTCCACAACATGGCGGATATCTGCATGGCTTGTTTTTGTGTCTGAGCGCTGTACTCTGATTATTGCATGGTGTGCATTTTCCCGTAAAGGTTTTTTGAAATCGGACACAGCGGTTGCATTAAGGAGAAGTGGATCTAAAATTCCATGCATAACACTTGCATCTTATAGCAATGTTTATTTTGAGTGTTTCTGTAAATTGATGTGGCTCTCTGCAAAATCACCAGATGTTTTGGAACTACTGAACATAACGCGCCAATGTAAACTGAGATTATTGGATATAAATATTAACTTTTTCAAACAAAACATACATGTATTGTGTAACATGAAGTCCTATTGTGTGTCATCTGATGAAGATCATCAAAGGTTAGTGATTAATTTTATTGTCACGGCCTAACCTTAGTTATCTCTGTTTTCTTTATTATTTTGGGTAGGTCAGGGTGTGACTAGGCTGGGTATGTTAGTTTTGTTTTGTCTAGGGGGTTTTGTATATCGAGGGGTTTTGTACGTCTAGGTTTATTGCATGCCTATTGTGGCCTGAATTGGTTCCCAATCAGAGGCAGATGTTTATCATTGTCTCTGATTGGGGACCATATTTAGGTAGCCATTTTGCTTAGGGTATTTGTGGGTTCATGTTCTATGGTTAGTTGCACTGTACACATTAGCTTCACGGTTTGTTTTGTTAGTTTGTTCAGTGTTCTTTCTTTATTAAAGAAGTATGGACGCATATCACGCTGCACCTTGGTCTCCTCCTTACGACGGACGTGACATTTATGTGTTTTTCTGTGACTAGGTGCTTACCTAACATAATCGTTTGGTGTGCTTTTGTCGTAAAGCCTGTTTGAAATCGGACACTGTGGCTGGATTTACAACAACTTTATCTTTAAAATGATGTAAAATACTTGTATGAATTTTAATTTTGTGCCAATAATGTTCTCTTTTGTAAGTGTATACTGCTCAACTCAACTCAATCTAAAACACTGAGAAATATTTACATTTCATCAATTACAAATTATATGACTCTACCCTGGCCTGGATTTAAAAACAACTAAACCCTCCCCTTGACTGAAATTGAAAAAGCATGACCCTCCCCCATTTTCCTCCTGGTAACCATTCAGTAAATTTCGATCCTGCAAAAGCAGCCTGCCGAGGGCTTATAGTGGTCCTATGAGTGGGGGCTACCCGCCAGAGATGCAAAGCATGTCTTGAATGGAAAACTCCACTCGCCCGCTGGCGGTAGGAATCTATAGCTTTGGATGTAGGGAAAGTAGAAAATAGAAAGCGGGAGCATTTTCTGCTTTGTGGTAGTCATGAGACGAACTAACAGCACATGTGGAAGAGGGTGAACATCACAAAAGAAAGAAAAAAAACATATCCCCTGATGTTACTGTCCACCACTTGCCCTTTGTTTTTCATCTTCCAGTCCTCTCCATCCATTATCTTCCAGTCCTCTCCATCCATTACCTTCCAGTCCTCTCCATCCATTATCTTCCAGTCCTCTCCATCCATTATCTTCCAGTCATCTCCGTCCATTATCTTCCAGTCCTCTCCATCCATTATCTTCCAGTCCTCTCCATACGTTATCTTCCAGTCCTCTCCATCCATTATCTTCCAGTCCTCTCCATCCATTATCTTCCAGTCCTCTCCATCCATTATCTTCCAGTCCTCTCCATCAATTATCTTCCAGTCATCTCCATCCATTATCTTCCAGTCCTCTCCATCCATTATCTTCCAGTCCTCTCCATACGTTATCTTCCAGTCCTCTCCATACATTATCTTCATCCCTCTTACACTTTGTTCTCTCATATAAGCACGTGCCACATGCACAGGCACGCCCGTATACACATACACACAGTCTACACTCACAAAAAAGGCAATAATTTAGTATAATGGTACATTTCTGTTGATTGGGTTCAACTCCAGGTTCTGGCTGGGCCACTCAAGGACATTCATAGACTTGTCCTGCTACTACTTCGTCGTCATGGCTGTGTGCTTAGGGTCGTTGTCCTGTTGGAAGGTGAAACTTCGCCCCAGTCAGGTCCTGAGTGCTCTGGAGAAGGTTTTCATTAAAGGATCTCTCTGTACTTGGCGTTGTTCATATTTGCCTCGATCCTGACTAGTCTCCTAGTCCATGCTGCTGAAAAATATCGCCGCAGCGTGATGCTGCCACCACCATGCTTCACCGTAGGGATGGTGGCAGGTGTCCTCCAGACTGTAACGCTTGGCATTCAGGCCAAAGAGTTCAATCTTGGTATCATCAGACCAGAGAATCTTGTTTCTCATCGTGAGAGTCTGTAGTTGCCTTTTGGCAAACCCCAAGCAGCTGTCATGTGCTTTTTACTGATGAGTGGTTTCCGTCTGGCCACTTTACCATAATAATAATAATAATAATAATAATAATAATAAAAGCCTGATTGGTGGAGTGCTGCAGAGATGGTTGTCCTTCTGGAAGGTTCAAACATCTCCACAGAGGAACTTTGGAGCTCTGTCAGAGTGAGTGACAATCTCCCTGACCAAGGCCCTTCACCCCCGATTGCTCAGTTTGGCTGGCCGGCCAGCTCTAGAAAAAGTCTTGGTGTTTCCAAACTTCTTCCATTTAGGAATGATGGAGGCCGCTGTGTTCTTGGGGACCTTCAATGCTGTTTTGGTACCCTTCCCCAGATCTGTGCCTTGACACAATCCTGTCTCGGAGGTCTGCAGACAATTCCTTCGACCTCATGTTTTGGTTTGTGCTCTGACATGCACTGTCAACTGTGGGACCTTCATATAGACCTGTGTGTGCCTTTCCAAATCATGTCCAATCAATGGAATTTACCACAGGTGGACTCCAATCAAGTTGTAGAACCATCTCAAGAATGACCAATGGAAACAGGATGTACCCGAGCTACATTTTGAGTCTCAAAGCAAATGGGTCTAAATGCTTATGTAAATAAGATACGTTTTTTTATATTTTTAATACATGATTTTTAATTCTAAAAACCTGTTTTCGCTCTGTCATTATAGGGTATTGTGTGAAGATTGCTGAGTATTGTTTATATTTAATCAATTTTAGAATAAGGCTGTAACATAAAAAAATGTGGAAAAAGTCAAGGGGTCTGAATACTTTTCGAAGGCACTGTATTATTTTGCAAGCCAGCATAATGTGACTTGCCTGATATGGCCTGCAAACCAGGAGTTTCAGACCACTGTGTTAGTTTAAAACTAGGCTGTTAAAGTATGGCCTTATATATATATTTATATATATATATACACTGTATATCTCATATTGTCACAGTGTTTCATTTCAATGACAAAATATTCACTTAGGCACTCACTTATAATAATATCATGTGCAATTGTGTATTATATGCATGTGAATTGGATATGAGGTTTTTATCATATACCACTCGGTGAGTGGGGTCACTGCCATTATTAGCATTTAGGGTTATGTGCCTTGCTCAAGGGCACAACCACAGATTTTTTCACCCAGTCAGGGATTCAAACCAGAGACCTTTTAGTCACTGGCCCGAAGCTCTTAACCACTAGGCTACCTGCCACCCACACTTGCTGAAGGCGACAGGATTGGAAGCCATTGAATGTAACTACCATGTCTCTGTCACTAGCAAACACGGGTGGTACTGGTAACTCTAAAATTCACTTGACAGGCTCTCTGGGAAATATCTAAATAAGGCTTTACACCTTAGTGTTAAAACAACACCCGCAAAACTTTTTCAAGGAGCATTTCTGCCACTTAAAAAGAGCAGACTAAAGGTACTCTTTTGTACCTGTACTATCTTGTCCCCCAGGGTACACTTGCCTCTTTTTTTTAAGACGTCCTCCAGTGATTTTGTAACTGTTTTCTCCTGTTGAAAAGTGATATCCCAAGTGTAAATATAGTCAAGTACACACACTAAAGTTGTTTTTATTTTTTATGTTACAATTTTTTTTGGGGGACAACTGCAAACTTCAAGGAGTAGGGCATTTAAGGAGTTGGTTTGATGGGAAGTCGTGGTGTCATCGGACTTCACCTTGCTTGATGAACACTAGAGGAGCAATAGAGAACAAAAGAGGAATGCCATGTCATGACCTACTTGGATAACCTGTTGAGGTGTGCCATTTGATAGGTAAATCAGGTGTTAAATGAGGTGAAAAGGAGACTTAAGGTACGAACTGCAAGGGTACAATAATGTACCTATAATTTAAAGTACAAAGAACGTACCTTACATGGTACCACTACAGTGACAAGCATTAAGCATGTGACAAGCATGTAAGAACACATCTAAACCTTTATTTCCGAGAGTGTAGCACATTTTATGAACAGAGACACAGAGCTATCTCTTTTCCCCAATGTATCTCCCTGAACCAGCCACTCTTCTCTTATGTCCAGGGTGATTTATGGTGAATGGATGGAGGAAAAGGTTAGTGTCTGAATTATGTCTGTGGCTTTCAATGTGTAACACACACACACTAGTAGAACAGCTCAGAGGATCAGACAAGGAACAGAACATCTAGCAGAAATCCCTCTGAGCCTATAGAGTGGTGAAGAGACAGGTCCCCTCAATTCTCCACGGCTCTCCTCCCTTCCCCCTTTATCCTCCTTACATCTCCAATCTCCTTTCTCCCTTCTTCATCCCTTCCTCCTCCCTCTACTCCCGGTTAGAATCCAGCCGGTCCAACTCACTTCATGCTCAAACACGTTCTGTTACGTTGAAATAGAGTGAAATCAATCTCATACAGCATATTACATATAATCCAAATGGCAAGTCTACTGGCTCAAATTCATGCATAACTGTGTCTCAATCACTTGTAGACACACACACACATACACACACACACACACACACACACACACACACACACACACACACACACACACACACACACACACACACACACACACACACACACACACACACACACACACACACACACACACACACACACACACACACACACACACACACACACAGGCTATCTCCCTGCCTAATATATCATGGAGGGTGGCCCTCGCTCTCTTAAGATTCATGTTCACACACCATGCCAACCTATGTACAGAGCCAACCTTTGTACACCTGTGTACACCAGCTGGGCAACTCATCTACAGGGTTTGGATCCAGCAGGAAGGACAGGCACTAACAGCCATCTTGGTTGACTGTTGGTAGCAGTCCTTCTCTGTACCAACCCACAGCATGTAGGTATGATTAGGTGCCTGTTACTGCTGTAAAACCAGGTTTAGCCTGTTAGTGCTGTTAGCTCTGAGATTACCCCTCAGCCTCTGCTGGGTAGGACCATTGTTTCCCCTCCCGGAGCTCCGGCTGGTTATGGCCTAAGAGAGACCAACCAATGAGATCCATTTCAATCCCCATAAACGCCCACAGAGCACATACAACACTCTGGAAAAACAACTGGGTCTGTTGGATAAAACACTCATCACTGATGATGAATAATCCCTACTGCGGTTTTACAACCCCTTATCATCGCTGTCTCTCACCGGTGAGTTAAACAAGACCCTTTGGGTGATGTTTGGGCAGCTAACAGTCAGACCCTTTGGGTGATGTTTGGGTACCTAACAGTCAGACCCTTTGGGTGATGTTTGGGTACCTAACAGTCAGACCCTTTGGGTGATGTTTGGGTAGCTAACAGTCAGACCCTTTGGGTGATGTTTGGGTAGCTAACAGTCAGACCCTTTGGGTGATGTTTGGGTAGCTAACAGTCAGACCCTTTGGGTGATGTTTGGGTAGCTAACAGTCAGACCCTTTGGGTGATGTTTGGGTAGCTAACAGTCAGACCCTTTGGGTGATGTTTGGGTAGCTAACAGTCAGACCCTTTGGGTGATGTTTGGGTAGCTAACAGTCAGACCCTTTGGGTGATGTTTGGGAAGCTAACAGTCAGACCCTTTGGGTGATGTTTGGGTAGCTAACAGTCAGACCCTTTGGGTGATGTTTGGGTAGCTAACAGTCAGACCCTTGGGATGTAACATAACTTGGTTGGTCCTCACAGTCACACTCCCTCTGTGCCCAGCTTAATCAGAATGAGACTGGTCTGACAGGATTTCAACTGCATGACATCCCCTATGACTGGCGAACCCATCTCTCAGGTACTGTACATCATGTGATTGTGAGCCAAATGACAAGGTAGCAGCCAGACTGGTTATTCTACACAAAGCCCCATTCCGCACTAACTGTTCTTTTTATTCAGACATTTTGAACAACACAAATAAATATTATTGTTTAAAACTATATGAATATATATACAAAGACTCATAAATATTTAAAAAAGTAACAAAGCCAAATATAAATAAATTGTAGTATATAAATGCAAATAAAGAGTATCAAATTATTACACTATTGCCCTATTGCTGACAAACACACAAATACAACTAAATTGCACAAATCCTATATCACACAAATAGAATAACACACTTACAAAGAAGAAACTATTGCACTTCAAACAAAAAACACACAAACTAAATTGCACAACTAATTGCATTACTAATTGCATCAGCACTGTGCAAAGTTAGAGGTGCTCTATTTAATAGATTCCCCCGCTCCCCCTACCTCAGGCTTACAGTGGGGAGACCTGAGGTCAACCTACCCCCGCCCCCTCCCCATCTTGTAGTTCTGAGTGGGAGACCTTCCCAGGCAGTAGTAGCCTGTCTAGCTCACAAACTAGAATCAGGGCATCCACTCCGAAAACCGATCGTGCAAATGTCACCATTCGGAATACCATTCACACTACTTCTCAAAAGCGCATTGCCTGTTTTTCCAAACATTGAGTGTAGAAGGGGCACTGGCACTCTGGATCAGATCAAATCAAATTGTAGTTGTCACATGTGGCGACAAAAAAACAGGTGTAGACTTTAGAGTGAAACGTTTACTTACAAGCTGGGAAACCATTTGATTAAAGAGTGACTGTCCCTGTAAAGCAAGTAACTCTTTGAAAACAGCTTATGTGGCATCGATATGAGTCAAACATTATTCTAATGTCAAAATTGACTACAAAGGGTCCTTCCGAGTGACGCAGAGGTCTAAGGCACTGCATCGCAGTGCTATAGGGGTCACTACAGACCCAGGTTTGATCCCGGGCTGTCGCGACCGGGAGACCAACTACATCCCATAGCTACTTATTTGCACAATTGGCCCAGCATCGTCTGGGTTAGGGGAAGATTTGGCCCGGCCGGAATGTTCTTCTCCCATCGCACTCTAGCGACTCCTTGTGGCAGGTTCCTTGCACACTGACTTGTGTTGCCAGTTGTACGGTGTTTCCTCTGACACATTGGTGTGGCTGGCTTCCGGGTTAAGTGAGCAGTGTGTCAAGAAGTAGTGTGGCTTGGCAGGGTCGTGTTTCAGAGGATGCATGGCTCTCGACATTCGCCTCTCCCGAGTCCGTACGGGAGTTGCAGCGATGGGACAAGACTAACTAACAATTGGGGGTAAAAAGTACTAATAATAAAAAATACAAAAGTAAATGGAAACATTTTGGTCATGAAGTCAGTCTCGTCTAAAACTGAGTTTAGAACCTCAGCGTGTCACAAAGAATAAATTAAAGTGGGGTTTGGATTACAATTATGTCAACAAATCATGCCCCCTTTTGCCAAGCTCCAGGTGCAAATCACCCCTTCGCCCACTTCACTTCCCTTCATTGAATGGGGCTCCATTGTTTCATAGCCCCCAAAGCATTCAAAGGATCACGGGCCCTATACAGATTGATCATACATCCACAGCCAAAGTTCTATGGTTGACATGCTCTGCTGAAGGACCCCAGCTAGTATGCAGAATAGGTGCTTGGAGTTCGTCGTCTCCCAATTATGCAGCAGTAACGCCTGCTTGGTCTGCAACGACCGGTAGTGGTCAGTATAACCAGAGATACTGAAATATAATGACTTCTGGTACAGCTTAGCTAATGCCGTTAAATACCGTTATTGCTGGTTATGGAGGTAACCATATTATTTTATAAAGTGAGGCAGGCTAGCTAATGTTAGCCTACAAGGCAGATTTGCATGTTAGTTCGTTGCGCATACAAGTGTTTTCTTTATCTTTTAGTGCAAAACTAAATAATGGATGCAGCTATGGTGGTAGTTAACTTATGTCTGAGTCTGACTGATACAGTGAACTAGGAGCAACAACCCGTAATGGTGTCACCAGGCTGAATCTGATCCAATCTGGAGCTACAGTCAGTCTACATCTGTAAAGCATAGACTTATGTTTTCCATTAGTTACTACACCTATAAAGTCAGAATTGTCTATCTTAAAAATGTATGAAAACAAAAATGTGCTTTTTGGTCTTAAATGAAGGTCAGGCATTAGGGTAGCAGTGTGTTTTAAGATTAGGGTTAGGTTTAAAATCACATTTTATGAAGTGAAATTGTAGGAATAGACAGGCTTTAAGACTTTGTGGCTGTGGTAACTAGTGACGACCTAGAATTAGCTTGACCCTAGTTACTGCCCTGATTACACAGGTGGCTTCATCAACAACGGTAATGTATGTTATGCCCGGTTTGATAAACTAGTAGGTTAATTACACAGCCTAACAGATACAAGCAGTAGTCATTTTGGTTGTGAAGTGCATTACCCAAAAGCGTTGTCCTTTCTTTATAACAAAATGCAGTTCATCACTTGGCTGTCTAGTATATCACCCTGTCACAGTCAACCCAGTCAACACCACCTCATAAGATGAGGAAGTACATTGTTTGTAAGGATTGCCTGCTGTAATTGTTTCGGAGATATCCAGTTTGCAGCCTAACATGCAACATAGAGAAGACCAGCAAGAGGACCCTCAGCATCACGCAGACATGCCCTCTCTGTGAGCATTCCTATAAATGGAACAGGGAGGACACTTGAATCAGGTTGGTGACATTTGACATGGTAAAAGGTCAAAACAGTTTCGAGGTTTGTCCCAATTTACCTTCATAACCGAGCCTGGTGGAACCAGCCTGATTGCTACGTTTCCCATTTTATTTTATTCCACTTCACATATCATGATATCTGAAGTGAAATAGAAAGGTGAACGCATAGATCAGGTTGGTTCCACCATGAAGTTGGTCCCTCTCTGTTCGGACGGCGTTCGGCAGTCGAAGTCACCGACCTTCTAGCCATCGCAGATCCACTTTTCATTTTCTATTGGGTTTGTCTTGTCTTCCATCACACCTGGTTCCAATTCCATCTATGACATGTTGTGTATTTAATCCTCTGTTCCCCCCCATGTCCTTGTGGGTAATTGTTTCTTGTAGTGCTTGTGCAACGGTATGCTGGTATTTACCGGGTTTTGTTTTGTATTGTATTGTATTGTATTGTATTGTATTGTATTGTATTGTATTGTATTGTATTGTTTTGTATTTACCATTTATTGTATTGTTCTGTTGACGGTGGTTTATGGATATTAAACGACACCGTTGTAAATCAGTTTCCGCTCTCCTGCGCCTGACTTCTCTGCCTCCAGTACGCACCTCACTACATATCTAGCTGTTCTGGTGGGAAAAAAACTGCACTCCAGTAGTAAAGTTAGCAGGGCAAATTTAAATAAATGGCCCTAATGCTGCAAAAGAAAATGTAGTTCTGAAACCAAGAAAACAATATATAATCTGCCTGCTCCGTCTCCTGTAGATTGAAGAAACTCACTTGAATTGAATAATATCGTAAAGAGGCTAAGAAAATAACTATTCACTATCTCAATGCCGGCCTCGTTGTAGACCTTGAACACCTTCTCGATGGCGTTGACGTACGCAGCCGTCCGCAGGTCCAGACCCAGGTTGTACTTACTGGCCGTACGCATGATTTGCTGCAGGGGGACAAAAACACACAAACACTAGTTAGATACCAGTTACACTGGCAAAACCAGTCACACACACTGACACAAACATACACAGACACATGGTGGTGTGATTGAGAGGTGCCCCGGGCAAGGGCGGGGGCATTGTCATTATCACAGTCTGTCTCATAGAGAACATATGATTCAATTCTAGGATCTGACTCATCGGCACTAACCTCACCAACACACGCAGACACACACGCACACAGACACACACGTGTACGCACGCTCACACTCTTACCCTGGCAGATCTCTATGGTGTAGGCCAGCCCAGAGTGAACAATGTCCTTCTCAGAAGCACCCTGGAGTGGAGAGAGGAAGGAAAGATGTGTCATCAAACTGCCAACATATTACATAATTTTCATACCACATAGGTTGTGTGTGTGTGTGTGTGTGTGTGTGTGTGTGTGTGTGTGTGTGTGTGTGTGTGTGTGTGTGTGTGTGCGTGCGTGCGTGCGTGCGTGCGTGCGTGCGTGCGTGTGTGCGTGTGTGTGTGTGCTCACAGCGACTCTGGTCTGGAGGTCAGCGGTGGGAACAACAGGGATCGTTCCTCCCTGCTTTCCAAACTCTCCTGAATGGACACTGAGAGACAGCGAGGGATAGAGAGATAAATAGTTAGATGGCAATGTAGCAATGTAACCTGATCATTGGCAACCATCGTATTTTCAAGTATATCCAGTCGATCAACATTCATCCCTGAAGTTTCATCTGGGTTCACTCACACATTTCAGATTAGCATTGTTTTCTTTTATTCAAAACCTGAACGTCAGAAAGGCGTATCTGTCTATCTGGCACGTCACCTTAATGTAACCTCCGTTATATACGAGAGTGGCCAGCGGAAATATCACCAGTTACACTTGTTTTGAGGTCGTCTTTTCAGTTGTCCTTACAACTCTGAAAACACGGCGACAATTTCCAAGAGAGGACACAGTACTGTATCTCCTGCTTCACCGAGGTTGTTAAAGGAAGAGGAAAAGGCTTCAGAACTGAACGAACACAGATCTTCTACAGACAGAGAGACGAGATCAGAAAGCGGACACACAGCTCCAGAGTGAGTACAGATTAAAGACTTCCAATATTAGTCAAGGAAATACAGGGCCCTGCTCCTAATATTTAACCTGGCTTTTTTGTGAAAGAGAATATGTTGTTAATGAGTGACCTAGATAATAAATACATTAACATTCATCTTTATTACAGGTGGTAGTAAACAAACAGTCAAAGGAAATCTAGTTGCCACATCTAGAAATGGCAGAGGTAAGACAACCGAACATATTGCCCCCCCTCATCCCCTACCCTGAGGGGATGACAGATGAAAAGGAAAAGAAAAAATATAAAAAAAAGATTTTGAAGGGAAAGCCAGAGACTTTATATCGTGATGAAAGACAAAATGCTCCGTGCGACCTCATTTTCTACACAACAAATGTTTCTACATGGGAAGAGGAAATACTGAAACACTATCCTGAGGGAAAACAGTGGAGAAAAATTAAAGATGGCAAACAACTGAAAACGAACGCAGGCACTATAAATGTGTATGATACTGGGATAATCATGGTGCAGGGTAATAGTGAGACGTTAATGATATTCCCAAATGATTTCCCAGCCTTGAGAGAGAGAGTGAGAAAGAGCGTCAGGACGACAGAGGATGACTTGAAGAAAATGGCAGAGCTAGGCATTGAGGAAAGAGGAGAGGAGAGGAAAAGAGAGAGCGAGGACATAAAAGAGGAAGACATAAAAGAGGAAGACATAAAAGAGGAAGACATAAAAGAGGAAGACATAAAAGAGGAAGACATAAAGGAAGAGGAGGAAGGAGGAAAAGGGAAGGACTGAACATTCCAGGGCAGATCAGAAGAGAAACATTTTACAGGATGTATAATTTGATGAACAGTTATAATAAAGCCTGCTGTTCCTCTCACCTTATTATTTGAATGTTGTATCTTTTACCTTTTGTTTGTTTTTATTGAGCTTGTATGAAAAATGCATTCATAAGTGCTCACAATCATCATTATCTTGCTTTGGTTATAGTTTCACTTTCCCAATGATAAAGGTGCTTAAAGCAAAAAGGTGGTGGTCCCTGTGAATTTCCCCAGCAATATGTGTTTCATATTGTTTCAAAATGTGTGTTCTAAAATGTATCAAGATTTTAAACGCAATTCTAATAAAGTTTGATTTAACAAGTGTCAGGAGTCAGTGTCACGAACCGGCTCAAAGCCTGTAACAAAGGGAGACAACGTGGAGATAACTGACAAGATGTATGTAAACTTGGTTGGTCCTCACAGTCACACTCCCTCTGTGCCCAGCTTAATCAGAATGAAACTGGTCTGACAGGATTTCAACTGCATGACGTCCCCTATGACTGGCGAACCCATCTCTCAGGTACTGTACATCATTTGATTGTGAGCCAAATGACAAGGTAGCAGCCAGACTGGTTATTCTACACAAAGCCCCATTCTGCACTAACGGTTCTTTTTATTCAGACATTTGGAACAATACAAATAAATATTAACATTTAAAACTATAGAAATATATATACAAAGACTCATAAATATAAAAAAAAGTAACAAAGCCAAATATAAATAAATTGTAGTATATAAATGCACATTTTTATTGCTGACAAACACACAAATACAACTAAATTGCACAAATCATATATCACACAAATAGAATAACACACTTATAAAGAAGAAACTATTGCACTTCAAACAAAAAACACACAAACTAAATTGCACAACTAATTGCATTACTAATTGCATTAGTACTGTACAAAGTTAGAGGTGCGCTATTTAATAGATTCCCCCGCTCCCCCTACCTCGGGCTTCCAGTGGGGAGACCTGAGGTCAACCTACCCCCGTCCCCTTCCCATCTTGTAGTTCTGAGTGGGAGACCTTCCCAGGCAGTAGTAGCCTGTCTAGCTCACAAACTAGAATCAGGGCATCCACTCCGAAAACCGATCGTGCAAATGTCACCATTCAGGAATAAAATAAATAAATAAATAAATAAAATATATATATATATATATATATTTTTTTTTGCGGGCACCCCATGCCGCCCCCAGCTTGCCCATGTCGCCCTCAGCTAGGCGGCTGCCCATGCTGCCCCCAGCTAGGCGGCTGCCCATGCTTCCCCCAGCTAGGCGGCTGCCCATGTCGCCCCCAGCTAGGCGGCGGCCCATGCCCATGCCCATGCCCCCAGCTAGGCGGCTGCCCATGTCGCCCCCAGCTAGGCGGCTGCCCATGCTGCCCCCAGCTAGGCGGCTGCCCATGTCGCCCCCAGCTAGGCGGCTGCCCATGCTGCCCCCAGCTAGGCGGCTGCCCATGTCGCCCCCAGCTAGGCGGCTGCCCATGCTGCCCCCAGCTAGGCGGCTGCCCATGTCGCCCCCAGCTAGGCGGCTGCCCATGTCGCCCCCAGCTAGGCGGCTGCCCATGCTCGCCCCCAGCTAGGCGGCTGCCCATGTCGCCCCCAGCTAGGCGGCTGCCCATGTCGCCCCCAGCTAGGCGGCTGCCCATGTCGCCCCCAGCTAGGCGGCTGCCCATGCTGCCCCCAGCTAGGCGGCTGCCCATGTCGCCCCCAGCTGCCCCCCCAGCTGGCGGCTGCCCCCCCCCAGCTAGGCGGCTGCCCATGTCGCCCCCAGCTAGGCGGCTGCCCATGTGCCCCAGCTGGCGGCTGCCCAGCTGCCCCCAGCTAGGCGGCTGCCCATGCTGCCCCCAGCTAGGCGGCTGCCCATGCGCCCCCAGCTAGGCGGCTGCCCATGCGCCCCCAGCTAGGCGGCTGCCCATGCGCCCCCAGCTAGGCGGCTGCCCCATGCCCATGCCCCCAGCTAGGCGGCTGCCCATGCCCCCCAGCTGCCCCCAGCTAGGCGGCTGCCCATGTCGCCCCCAGCTAGGCGGCTGCCCATGCGCCCCCAGCTGGCGGCTGCCCATGCTGCCCCCAGCTAGGCGGCTGCCCATGCTGCCCCCAGCTAGGCGGCTGCCCATGTCGCCCCCAGCTAGGCGGCTGCCCGGCCCCATGCTGCCCCCAGCTAGGCGGCTGCCCATGCGGCTGGCGGCTGCCCATGTCGCCCCCAGCTAGGCGGCTGCCCATGTGCCCCCAGCTAGGCGGCTGCCCATGCTGCCCCCAGCTAGGCGGCTGCCCCAGCTAGGCGGCTGCCCATGTGCCCCCAGCTGCCCCCAGGCGGCTGCCCATGCTGCCCCCAGCTAGGCGGCTGCCCATGTGCCCCCAGCTAGGCGGCTGCCCATGTCGCCCCCAGCTAGGCGGCTGCCCATGCTGCCCCCAGCTAGCTGCCCATGTCGCCCCCAGCTAGGCGGCTGCCCATGTCGCCCCCAGCTAGGCGGCTGCCCATGTCGCCCCCAGCTAGGCGGCTGCCCATGTGCCCCCAGCTAGGCGGCTGCCCATGCCCCCCAGCTGCTGCCCATGTCGCCCCCAGCTAGGCGGCTGCCCATGTCGCCCCCAGCTAGGCGGCTGCCCATGTCCCCCCAGCTGGCGGCTGCCCATGCCCCCCAGCTAGGCGGCTGCCCATGTCGCCCCCAGCTAGGCGGCTGCCCATGTCGCCCCCAGCTAGGCGGCTGCCCATGTCCCCCCAGCTGGCGGCTGCCCATGTCGCCCCCAGCTAGGCGGCCCCCAGCTGGCGGCTGCCCATGTCGCCCCCAGCTAGGCGGCTGCCCATGTCGCCCCCAGCTAGGCGGCTGCCCATGTCGCCCCCAGCTAGGCGGCTGCCCATGTCGCCCCCAGCTAGGCGGCTGCCCATGTCGCCCCCAGCTAGGCGGCTGCCCATGTCGCCCCCAGCTAGGCGGCTGCCCATGTCGCCCCCAGCTGGGCGGCTGCCCATGTCGCCCCCAGCTAGGCGGCTGCCCATGTCGCCCCCAGCTAGGCGGCTGCCCATGTCGCCCCCAGCTAGGCGGCTGCCCATGTCGCCCCCAGCTAGGCGGCTGCCCATGCTGCCCCCAGCTAGGCGGCTGCCCATGCTGCCCCCAGCTAGGCGGCTGCCCATGTCGCCCCCAGCTAGGCGGCTGCCCATGCTGCCCCCATCTAGGCGGCTGCCCATGCTGCCCCCAGCTAGGCGGCTGCCCATGCTGCCCTCAGCTAGGCGGCTGCCCATGTCGCCTATGCCTAAATCCGCCACTGATTCCACATGTCAACTTAATGTGAAGAGATGCTATTTCTTATTTCCTTGTTCACTCTTACACAATAGTGAGGACAACATTAGTTACCTGAATACTGCTCTTGCAGACTAGCAGACTGAAACCTGAGTGGATTCACTAAAACTAAATCTGACGGTTCTATGAGAAAATAGAGAACAGAGAACAGAGAAAAATGAGTGTCCCCCTGCCTGAGAGGTGAGTCCCTGGATGACTCTTTTCCAGTCGCTAGTGAAAGTCTACACACACCTTGCACAGTCTGCACATTTCCTGCCGTATGAAGGAATTATCTGTGTAGGTCACACTACTTCTCAAAAGTAGTGCTATAGGGGTCACTACAGACAACTGACAATATAGTATATCACCCTGTCACAGCCAAGCCCAGCTCATAAGATGAGGAAGTACATTCTTTATGAGTATTGCCTGCTGCAGTTGTTCGAGATGTCCAGTTTTCAGCCAAACATGCAACATAGAGAAGACCAGCAAGTGAACCCTCAGCATCACGCAGACATGCCTTCGCTGTGAGCATTCCTATAAATGTACCGGGAGGACACTTGAATCAGGTTGGTGACATTTGACCTGGTCATAGTCAAACCAGTTTTGAGTTTTGTTCCAATTTACCTTCATAATTGTTACGAGAATTTTGTTCTCAATGTTCTTAAACTGAACTTCAATTAAACTACTCAGTCTGCAACCCAGAGTTTGTAAGATTCTGGTTGAATGAAACAGACAGAATCCCAGCTTACAATAGTCAACATTTTTATACACAAGAGCTCTAACATCATACAATGGTTATATACCTCATATTTGGTCATAACTGCCCCCCCCCCTCTTCTCCCAACACTGTCAATACAATTGACCAGTCTTCACCTACACATACATTGCTTGTCATATCCTGCAACATGTTACATCATCTCCTGCAAGCCTAATGGGTTTTCCCCTCCCTGGGTGGGGAGGCCTCTTTTCCTGTTATCAGTTTCACAGTGGTCACAAGTTGTCTGTTGACAGTTCCTCTTTTCCTGTGCACACACACACTGTCTCGCCTACATTGCTAAATAGTAAAGTCTTAACTTGTCCAAAGCACAAACATTAAATAATTCTAGTCGTATGATTACAAATACATTTCCCTCCACTATACAGTGACAGGGTGGAATACATTTAGTCATTATCTTAACATCCCCTTAAACATATAAATAACATAGTTTTGTCTAGTACTATTTTAAATGTTTTATTATTGAATTGAATGGTATTAGTCAAAATGGAGAGAGAGAAACCTTGTGTATTCTGCACCAGGGTCAGGGAACTCCTGTTGTATACAGGACACCAGGGTCAGGGAACTCCTGTTGTATACAGGACACCAGGGTCAGGGAACTCCTGTTGTATACAGGACACCAGGGTCAGGGAACTCCTGTTGTATACAGGACACCAGGGTCAGGGAACTCCTGTTGTATACAGGACACCAGGTTCAGGGAACTCCTGTTGTATACGGGACACCAGGGTCAGGGAACTCCTGTTGTATACAGGACACCAGGGTCAGGGAACTCCTGTTGTATACAGGACACCAGGGTCAGGGAACTCCTGTTGTATACGGGACACCAGGGTCAGGGAACTCCTGTTGTTGGACACCAGGGTCAGGAACTCCTGTTGTATACAGGACACCAGGGTCAGGGAACTCCTGTTGTATACAGGACACCAGGTTCAGGGAACTCCTGTTGTATACGGACACCAGGGTCAGGGAACTCCTGTTGTATACAGGACACCAGGGTCAGGGAACTCCTGTTGTATACAGGACACCAGGGTCAGGGAACTCCTGTTGTATACGGGACACCAGGGTCAGGGAACTCCTGTTGTATACGGGACACCAGGGTCAGGGAACTCCTGTTGTATACAGGACACCAGGGTCAGGGAACTCCTGTTGTATACGGGACACCAGGGTCAGGGAACTCCTGTTGTATACGGGACACCAGGGTCAGGGAACTCCTGTTGTATACGGGACACCAGGGTCAGGGAACTCCTGTTGTATACGGGACACCAGGGTCAGGGAACTCCTGTTGTATACGGGACACCAGGGTCAGGGAACTCCTGTTGTATACGGGACACCAGGGTCAGGGAACTCCTGTTGTATACGGGACACCAGGGTCAGGAAACTCCTGTTGTATACGGGACACCAGGGTCAGGGAACTCCTGTTGTATACAGGACACCAGGGTCAGGGAACTCCTGTTGTATACGGGACACCAGGGTCAGGGAACTCCTGTTGTATACAGGACACCAGGGTCAGGGAACTCCTGTTGTATACAGAACACCAGGGTCAGGGAACTCCTGTTGTATACGGGACACCAGGGTAAGGGAACTCCTGTTGTATACAGGACACCAGGGTCAGGAACTCCTGTTGTACCAGGGTCAGGGAACTCCTGTTGTATACAGGGACACCAGGGTCAGGGAACTCCTGTTGTATACGGGACACCAGGGTCAGGGAACTCCTGTTGTATACGGGACACCAGGGTCAGGGAACTCCTGTTGTATACAGGACACCAGGGTCAGGGAACTCCTGTTGTATACAGGACACCAGGGTCAGGGAACTCCTGTTGTATACAGGACACCAGGGTCAGGGAACTCCTGTTGTATACAGGACACCAGGGTCAGGGAACTCCTGTTGTATACAGGACACCAGGGTCAGGGAACTCCTGTTGTATACAGGACACCAGGGTCAGGGAACTCCTGTTGTATACAGGACACCAGGGTCAGGGAACTCCTGTTGTATACGGGACACCAGGGTCAGGGAACTCCTGTTGTATACAGGACACCAGGTTCAGGGAACTCCTGTTGTATACAGGACACCAGGGTCAGGGAACTCCTGTTGTATACGGGACACCAGGGTCAGGGAACTCCTGTTGTATACAGGGCACCAGGGTCAGGGAACTCCTGTTGTATACGGGACACCAGGTTCAGGGAACTCCTGTTGTATACAGGACACCAGGGTCAGGGAACTCCTGTTGTATACAGGACACCAGGGTCAGGGAACTCCTGTTGTATACAGGACACCAGGGTCAGGGAACTCCTGTTGTATACGGGACACCAGGGTCAGGGAACTCCTGTTGTATACAGGACACCAGGGTCAGGGAACTCCTGTTGTATACGGGACACCAGGGTCAGGGAACTCCTGTTGTATACGGGACACCAGGGTCAGGGAACTCCTGTTGTATACAGGACACCAGGGTCAGGGAACTCCTGTTGTATACAGGACACCAGGGTCAGGGAACTCCTGTTGTATACAGGACACCAGGGTCAGGGAACTCCTGTTGTATACAGGACACCAGGGTCAGGGAACTCCTGTTGTATACAGGACACCAGGGTCAGGGAACTCCTGTTGTATACAGGACACCAGGGTCAGGGAACTCCTGTTGTATACAGGACACCAGGGTCAGGGAACTCCTGTTGTATACAGGACACCAGGGTCAGGGAACTCCTGTTGTATACAGGACACCAGGGTCAGGGAACTCCTGTTGTATACGGGACACCAGGTTCAGGGAACTCCTGTTGTATACAGGACACCAGGGTCAGGGAACTCCTGTTGTATACAGGACACCAGGGTCAGGGAACTCCTGTTGTATACAGGACACCAGGGTCAGGGAACTCCTGTTGTATACAGGACACCAGGGTCAGGGAACTCCTGTTGTATACGGGACACCAGGGTCAGGGAACTCCTGTTGTATACAGGGCACCAGGGTCAGGGAACTCCTGTTGTATACGGGACACCAGGTTCAGGGAACTCCTGTTGTATACAGGACAACAGGGTCAAGGAACTCCTGTTGTATTCAGGACACCAGGGTCAGGGAACTCCTGTTGTATACAGGACACCAGGGTCAGGGAACTCCTGTTGTATACAGGACACCAGGGTCAGGGAACTCCTGTTGTATACAGGACACCAGGGTCAGGGAACTCCTGTTGTATACAGGACACCAGGGTCAGGGAACTCCTGTTGTATACAGGACACCAGGGTCAGGGAACTCCTGTTGTATACAGGACACCAGGGTCAGGGAACTCCTGTTGTATACGGGACACCAGGGTCAGGGAACTCCTGTTGTATACAGGACACCAGGGTCAGGGAACTCCTGTTGTATACGGGACACCAGGGTCAGGGAACTCCTGTTGTATACAGGACACCAGGGTCAGGGAACTCCTGTTGTATACAGGACACCAGGGTCAGGGAACTCCTGTTGTATACAGGACACCAGGGTCAGGGAACTCCTGTTGTATACAGGACACCAGGGTCAGGGAACTCCTGTTGTATATAGGACACCAGGGTCAGGGAACTCCTGTTGTATACAGGACACCAGGGTCAGGGAACTCCTGTTGTATACAGGACACCAGGGTCAGGGAACTCCTGTTGTATGTATACAGGACACCAGGGTCAGGGAACTCCTGTTGTATACGGGACACCAGGTTCAGGGAACTCCTGTTGTATACAGGACACCAGGGTCAGGGAACTCCTGTTGTATACAGGACACCAGGGTCAGGGAACTCCTGTTGTATAGGGGACACCAGGGTCAGGGAACTCCTGTTGTATACGGGACACCAGGGTCAGGGAACTCCTGTTGTATACAGGGCACCAGGGTCAGGGAACTCCTGTTGTATACGGGACACCAGGTTCAGGGAACTCCTGTTGTATACAGGACACCAGGGTCAAGGAACTCCTGTTGTATACAGGACACCAGGGTCAGGGAACTCCTGTTGTATACAGGACACCAGGGTCAGGGAACTCCTGTTGTATACAGGACACCAGGGCCAGGGAACTCCTGTTGTATACAGGACACCAGGGTCAGGGAACTCCTGTTGTATACAGGACACCAGGGTCAGGGAACTCCTGTTGTATACAGGACACCAGGGTCAGGGAACTCCTGTTGTATACAGGACACCAGGGTCAGGGAACTCCTGTTGTATACAGGACACCAGGGTCAGGGAATTCCTGTTGTATACAGGACACCAGGGTCAGGGAACTCCTGTTGTATACAGGACACCAGGGTCAGGGAACTCCTGTTGTATACAGGACACCAGGGTCAGGGAACTCCTGTTGTATACAGGACACCAGGTTCAGGGAACTCCTGTTGTATACAGGACACCAGGGTCAGGGAACTCCTGTTGTATACAGGACACCAGGGTCAGGGAACTCCTGTTGTATACGGGACACCAGGTTCAGGGAACTCCTGTTGTATACAGGACACCAGGGTCAGGGAACTCCTGTTGTATACAGGACACCAGGGTCAGGGAACTCCTGTTGTATAGGGGACACCAGGGTCAGGGAACTCCTGTTGTATACGGGACACCAGGGTCAGGGAACTCCTGTTGTATACAGGGCACCAGGGTCAGGGAACTCCTGTTGTATACGGGACACCAGGTTCAGGGAACTCCTGTTGTATACAGGACACCAGGGTCAAGGAACTCCTGTTGTATACAGGACACCAGGGTCAGGGAACTCCTGTTGTATACAGGACACCAGGGTCAGGGAACTCCTGTTGTATACAGGACACCAGGGGGTCAGGGAACTCCTGTTGTATACAGGACACCAGGGTCAGGGAACTCCTGTTGTATACAGGACACCAGGGTCAGGGAACTCCTGTTGTATACAGGACACCAGGGTCAGGGAACTCCTGTTGTATACAGGACACCAGGGTCAGGGAACTCCTGTTGTATACAGGACACCAGGGTCAGGGAACTCCTGTTGTATACAGGACACCAGGGTCAGGGAACTCCTGTTGTATACAGGACACCAGGGTCAGGGAACTCCTGTTGTATACAGGACACCAGGTTCAGGGAACTCCTGTTGTATACAGGACACCAGGGTCAGGGAACTCCTGTTGTATACAGGACACCAGGGTCAGGGAACTCCTGTTGTATACAGGACACCAGGGTCAGGGAACTCCTGTTGTATACAGGACACCAGGGTCAGGGAACTCCTGTTGTATACAGGACACCAGGGTCAGGGAACTCCTGTTGTATACAGGACACCAGGGTCAGGGAACTCCTGTTGTATACAGGACACCAGGTTCAGGGAACTCCTGTTGTATACAGGACACCAGGTTCAGGGAACTCCTGTTGTATACAGGACACCAGGGTCAGGGAACTCCTGTTGTATACAGGACACCAGGGTCAGGGAACTCCTGTTGTATACGGGACACCAGGTTCAGGGAACTCCTGTTGTATACAGGACACCAGGGTCAGGGAACTCCTGTTGTATACAGGACACCAGGGTCAGGGAACTCCTGTTGTATAGGGGACACCAGGGTCAGGGAACTCCTGTTGTATACGGGACACCAGGGTCAGGGAACTCCTGTTGTATACAGGGCACCAGGGTCAGGGAACTCCTGTTGTATACGGGACACCAGGTTCAGGGAACTCCTGTTGTATACAGGACACCAGGGTCAGGGAACTCCTGTTGTATACAGGACACCAGGGTCAGGGAACTCCTGTTGTATACAGGACACCAGGGTCAGGGAACTCCTGTTGTATACAGGACACCAGGGTCAGGGAACTCCTGTTGTATACAGGACACCAGGGTCAGGGAACTCCTGTTGTATACAGGACACCAGGGTCAGGGAACTCCTGTTGTATACGGGACACCAGGGTCAGGGAACTCCTGTTGTATACAGGACACCAGGGTCAGGGAACTCCTGTTGTATACGGGACACCAGGGTCAGGGAACTCCTGTTGTAGCAGTGTGAAGCGCAATTGAGTTTGCATCATCTGTGGATCTGTTGGGGCGGTATGTGAATTAGGGTGGGTACATGGTGTCAAGGATGATGGTGTTAATTTGTGCCATGACCAGCCTTGTAAAACACTTCATGATTACAGATGTGACTGCTACGGGATGATAGTCATTCAGGCAGATCGTCAATGATCTTGAGTGGCAGGCTTGTCGCATTCAGATTCATCCTCCCACGGGCCCTTCCCAGAGGGCCATGGCTACTGGGTGAGGATGGCAAATCTCTGCGTACGCTTGGGTCAGAAGATCCCTGCGTAACGGTGGTTACCAGGACTGGTTGTAAAGCAGGAAAGTGATCTCTGCTAAACAGGGCACCCCTGGTTATCGAGGGGCTCGAAGATGAGGGATAAGCCTGTTACATCACTCTGCTAAGAGTGAGGGGTACCAGGCAGAGGGGAGAGAAAAAGCATAGGGCATCACCCTTAACTCTACCTACTGTACATGTACATACTGCCTCAACTAATCGGTGCCCCCACACATGGACTCTGTACCGGCACCCCCCTGTATATATTGTTATTGTTTTACTGCTGCTCTTTAATTACTTGTTACTTTTAAAAAAACAGATAAGAATAAAATATAAAACTGCACTGTTGGTTAGGGGCACGTAAGTAGACAGTACAACAGTACCTGTTGTACTCGGCACATGATTAATAAAATTGTATTTTATTTGACAGGGTGTGCCAGCGCTTCCATCCCTAGTGGTGCGTTTATCACCGTATAGGGATGGAGTCTCCAAAAACACTCATAGAGTTGTCGCTTCAAACAATTTGTCTCTTGATTCAGTCTCGATAGATGCAGAAAGCAGGCTCTCAGAAGTGGGTAATGTGCCAGCGCACGCGAGTCATGCCCACTGCTAGGGGAGCAGAGAGGGTGTCCCAGTTAACTGCCTGAGGCCTATGAGCATAGTTTTTCTTGCAAAGCATGCTTGATTCTCTTGGACCTCGCCCCTAGAAAGTGGCCACTGGCATTGGCTATTCTGGGTCACCGAACAGGGCTTTGCAGGAGAGAGCAGCCAACGGAATGGTGTAATCCATCAACAGGTGTAGGTAGAAGTAAGAAGGAAACATGCTGGTTGCATAGATGGGTAAAACGTAATTTGGATAGTCCATCTGTAGATGTTCTACAAACTCTCCGTAACATTTCAACTAACTATCCACTAACCCTAGCTCTAAATCCTAACATTAACCCTTATCCTAACCCTAAATGTAATCCTTGCCCTTACCCTAACCTTAAGGGGAGAGAGTTTTAACTTAGATGGCACAAAAACTACCGAATGTTAGGTGAACTGGGCCAGAGAGCCAAACTAGCAGTGTGGCAGGCCGCTACAGCGTTATGCCTAGGTTAGCAGCAGTGTTGACTGGACACTTGAACTCGTGGCGAAATCCCGCACGGTGAAGGCTTCACCGTGCGCTGCCACTTTAAGAGCGCATCAGCAGTAAGGAAGGAGGAAATAAAGACAGCTTTTTCAGCTCTCTGGGGAGGAGCTCTTGGTTGGCGCGACAGTTTGATTGTGTGTGCTATGCTGCATATGTTTGTCTTATTTTCAGCGTGTGTAGTGTATAACGTATTTAACTCAATCATCGGTGTGACAGCTCTAGGTCGTGGTTGTTATCGTTTGGGACCTCGCCGGTTATGGATAGCATGGATTAGTTGCAACATTGTTGCGAAGTTTTGACATACAAACCAACAAACCATCAGACAGTACACCAGCAAGCCTGAAGAGCACAGCTAATATCTCTCTTGTTCTCTTTCTCTTCCCGCTATCTTCCAGTGCTTTACCCTGCAACAGACTTTCTATTTTTCAAATGCACTTCCCATTGAAGTTCATGAGAGCTGGACTATTATTGCTCTGCCAGAAGTATTTGGGTGGACATTTTAGTTAAAAAGGAGGTTGTTTGCAAGTTGTGTATTGTTATTTGAACTGTATTGAGGTGGGGTGTACTAATGACATGTGGCCGAGAAGATTGTGGACATTTTTCCTCGTGGAGTGCAATGTAATCATGTGGTTAGAGCATTGGACTAGTTAACTGTAAGGCTGCAAGATTGAATCCCCCGAGCTGACAAGGTGAAAATCTTTCATTCTGCCCCTGAACAAGGCAGTTAACCCACCGTTCCTAGGCCGTCATTGAAAATAAGAATGTGTTCTTAATTAACTGACTTGCCTAGTTAAATAAAAGGTATAAAAAATTTGGGGCAAAATCAGCGCCCAAAAATACCGATTAACAATTGTTATGAAAACTTGAAATCGGCCCTAATTAATCGGCCATTCCGATTAATCAGTCGACCTCTAGTTCATAGACACAACAAAGGCTTTTACGAGGAGCCTGCCTGTTACTTGAATACAGTAGAAGCCAAGGTAAGTTGCTAGTTAGCATTAAACTTCTTATAAAAAAACAATCAATCAATCATAATCACGAGTTATAACTACTAATCCAGGTTAGCAGGCAATATTAATCAGGTGAAATTGTGTTACTTCTCTTGCGTTCATTGCACGCAGAGTCAGGGTATATGCAACAGTTTGGTCAGCCTGGCTCATTGCGAACTAATTTGCCAGAATTTTACATAATTATGACATAACATTGAAGGTTGTGCAATGTAACAACAATATTTAGACTTGGGGATGCCACACATTAGATAAAATACCGAATGGTTCCGTATTTCACTGAAATAATAAACGTTTTGTTTTCGAAATGATAGTTTCCGAATTCGACCATATTAATGACCTAAGGCTCGTATTTATGTGTGTTATGTTATAATTAAGTCTGATTTGATAGAGCAGTCTGACTGAGCAGCAGCAGGCTCGTAATCATTCATTCAAACAGCACTTTAGTGCGTTTTGCCAGCAGCTCTTCGCAAGCACAGCGCTGTTTATGACTTCAAGCTGATCAGCCTAATGGCTGTTGTAACCGTTGTGAAATGGCTAGCTCGTTCGCTGGGTGTGCGCTAATAGCATTTCAAACGTAACTCGCTCTGAGACTTGGAGTAGTTATTCCCCTTGCTCTGCAAGGTCCGCGGCTTTTGAGGAGCGATGGGAAACGTTGCTTCGAGTGTGGCTGTTGATGTGTTCCTGATTTGAGCCCAGGTAGGGGCGAGGAGAGGGACGGAAGCTATACTGTTACACTGGCAATACTATAGTGCCTATAAGAACATCCAATAGTCAAAGGTATATGAAATACAAATGGTATAGGAGATAAATAGTCCTTTAAATACTATATTAACTACAACCTAAAACCTCTTACCTTGGAATATTGAAGTCTCATGTTAAAAGGAACCACCAATTTTCATATGTTCTCATGTTCTGAGCAAGGAACTTAAACATGAACTTTCTTACATGGCACATATTGCACTTTTACTTTCTTCTCCAACACTTTGTTTTTGCATTATCTAAACCAAATTGAACATGTTTCATTATTTATTTGAGGCTAAATTGATTTTATTGATGTATTATATTAAGTTAAAATAAGTGTTCATTCAGTATTATTGTAATTGTCATTATTACAACAAAAGAAATTGGCCGATTTGAATCAGTATCGGCTTTTTTGGTCCTCCAATTATCGGTATCGGCATTGAAAGATCATTATCGGTCGACCTCTTCTATGAACACCCCCCACATTCATACCCTCTGTACTCCTCCACTGGAAGATAATACATATGACTGCAAATCCTCTGTTGATGACTGGATTCTTTCTTGAATGAAGTTGCTGTTCAATTGCTCTGCCATTTATTATTATTATTATTATTATTATTATTGTATGTGGTATTCTTGGTGGGGTTACCCCTGTGCTGTGCTGTATTCTCTTTTCTCTCCACTGGCTATCTGGTAAACAGGCAGTCTCTTCTGCTGATGTGTGTGGGTCTGGTAGTGGTACTCTCTCTATTCTACTCTTTTCCTTTTGGCATGGTTAATACCTGCCTGGCGCCTGAACAAACGCTTTATCTTTACCCCTGTCTAATAAATACTGCTACCAACTAGGACGGGAGACCCACGGTAAACATTTTAATAAAGGCATTTATAGTAAAATATAATTAGTAATGGGAATGAGAGGGCTACTTATGCCATGTTGGGAAGGGATCACAGCAGTGATTTGAATGAGGGTATGAAGCATGAATTAAGGTGTTCAGAGGCTTGACTTCAGTGCAGGACCTGGGTTGAGATGTTCAGAGGATTCAGTGCAGGACAAGCTCATCATGGATGGATGGTGTTGGAGAAGAACTCCAACACCATGAGGACAGGATTTGACTGGGAAGATAAAAAAAACCCAACTTAAAACACAATTAGACCAAAGAGCTAAGAATGGGTTAGTCAAAGCATGAATTACAATCACATTTATGTGGAATAATGTGATTGTTATTAAAACTACATGCAGTAATGAGAGAATTGACAGGGCTACTCAGTGTGTCACGCCCTGACCTTAGAGACTTTTTAGGTCTCTATTTGGTTTGGTGAGGGTGTGATTTGGGTGGGCATTCTATCTTCTATGTTTTTGTATTTCTATGTTTTGGCCGGGTATGGTTCTCAATCAGGGACAGCTGCCTATCGTTGTCTCTGATTGGGAATCATACTTAGGCAGCATTTTCCCCTTTTGTCATTGTGGGAAGTTGTCTTTGTTAGGGGCACTGTAGCCCTTGTAAGCTTCACGGTCGTTTTTGTTATTTCTTGTTTTGTTGGCAACATTTTACTAAATAAAAGAAAATGTACGCTCACCACGCTGCACCTTGGTCTTCCTTGAACGACGGCCGTGACACAGTGCCTGTAGAGGAAATATTCAGTGAGCCAGTGAATGAGAGGGCACATGAGACATGGCTTCAGTTCAGTACAGAGTTGAAACTGGAAGTGGAGTAGTCATCTCCACTTAAATCAGGGAAAAGAAGGGCATTTCGCTGTAAATAGCAGATACTGTACGTTCCAATTACAATTACATACTGTATTTCCATTACAACAGTGCCATCATAGGTTTGGGCAACAAGTTTCTCCATTAAGTTCAACTCCGACAAAGTCAAACACAGACTGCGCATCTCGCCCACTTGACACATCAAAGTAGCCCAAGAAAAGTTCATGAATAAAGCCCGGATCATCCGCATACCTGACAACAACTGCAAGTGACAGCTGATGTCTGTGGTTTCCTCCATTTGCCAATGTGATTTTTTTTGACTGTCAACCTCTCTTTTAATCTCACTTTTAATGGATTTATTTCGACATCACAGAGAAAACAGCAGAAATGTCCATGTGCTCAGCAAGTAAAGCGTAATAATGTGAAATGACCTCTGCAAGCTCCTACTAGTTGCCCTTGTTAGCGGAACTTTCCCTCATCTTGTCCCCTTGCTTTGTCCCACAAAATACATCTCTGGTTTGAGGTCTCTGTAAACTATGCCAAGATGGTGCAGGTGGTCGAGGGCCAGAGCCAGCTCTGCTAGGTAGAATTGGACATCTTCCTCTATAAACATAACCTAGTGAGAACTGGACACATTTTACTGTTTGTTCTGGCCTCGGAAGGAAGAGTCACACAACTCCTAATACAACATTATATCATATTATTACTAAATACAGTTAACAGCTACAGTACACCTAAAATAATATTATATACATTATATTAAGTTAATAACACAATTTACACATTTAAATACAGCCATATTGTTTATATCATTGTACATTGTGGCCAGTTTATTAGGTTCACAATAATGGTTCGCTCCGACATTGAGTCACGTGACCGTGGCTTGCTATATAAAGCAGACAGACAGGCATCGAGGCATTCAGTTACTGTTTGATTGAACGTTAGAATGGGGAATATGAATGACGTAAGCCACTGCGTGTGGTATGATCGTCGGTGCCAGGCGCGCCGTGCCGTATCTCAGAAACGTCTGGCCTCTTTGGGTTTTCACGCACGACAGTGCCTAGGGTTTACCCGAGAATGGTGCGACAAACAAAAACAACCAGTCAGAGGCAGTCCTGTGGGCGAAAACAGCTTGTAGATGACAGAGGTCAAAGGAGAATGGCAAGAATTGTGCAAGCTAATAGGCGGGCCACAAACTGGCAAATAATGGCGCAGTACAACAGTGGTGTGCAGAACGACATCTCAGAATGCACAACTCATCATAGATGGGCTTATGCAGCAGACGACAACACCAGGTTCCACTCTTATCAGCTAAAAACAAGAAGCGGCTCCCGTGGGAACACGATCACCAACATTGTACAATTGAGGAGTGAAAAAACATTGCCTGGCCCGACGAATCCCGGGTTCTTGAGGCATTACGCTGAGAGTCAGGATTTGGCGTAAGCAGTCCATGGCCCCACCCTTCCTGGTGTCAATGGCTGGTGGCCTGTACCAATGCCAACTCTTACATGCACAAAAATGCAGTACCCCTGTTTCTCCAACCTCCTAGTTGTGTTGCACAGGTTGAATATGCAGAATCTGATGTGGGCAATGAAAGGGCTTCTTCAACAAAAAATTCACTACATTGTCGTTAGCGTTATCTAGCCGTTCTGGTGGGAAAAACTGCACTCTAGTAGTAAAGTTAGCAGGGCAAATTTAAATAAATGGCCCTAATGCTACAAAAAAAATGTAGTTCTAAAACCAAGAAAACAATATATAATCTGCCTGCTCCGTCTCCTGTAGATTGAAGAAACGAATTTGAATGGAATATCGTAAAAATGCTAAAAAATAACTATTCAATATCTCAATATATCCTACAATGTCACCAACTCGGCAAGCTTCTAAATCACACGTGTAGTACTAGGTACATTTTCTAGGTACATTTTCTGATCCTTTGCTTGGATGGACATGTCAGTTCAATCAGCAATAGCTTTGATTGGTTGAAGGACGTCCTCCGGAATTCATCATAATTACCATGTACTGTAGGTCTATGAAGGGGGGGGTGAGGAGCACGAGCCACATAGGTTTTGTATTGAATTCAATGTACACAGAAAAGGAAGGAAAATAGCTGTCTTCCGGCTATACCGTGGTGCTACCCTAGAAGGTGCTATTGAGACTACTGTTTTAATCAGGTATTTGGTGACGTGTATATATTTAATATAGTTTTATCAAAAAGGATAACTTTTTCGCTCACACTCTTACCCTGGCAGATCTCTCCATGGTGTAGGCCAGGCCAGAGTGAACAATGTCCTTCTCAGAAGCACCCTGGAGTGGAGAGAGGAAGGAAAGATGTGTTGTCAAACTGCCAACATATTACATAATGTGTGTGTGTGTTTGTGTGTGTGTGTGTGTGTGTGCGCTCACAGCGACTCTGGCCTGGAAGTCAGCGGTGGGAACAACAGGGATCGGTCCTCCCTGCTTTGCAAACTTCCTCTCCAAACTCTCCTGAACGGACACTGAGAGACAGCGAGGGATAGAGAGGGAAATAGTTAGATGGCAATGTAGCAATGTAACCTGATCCTTGGCAAACATTGTATTTTCAAGTATATCCAGTCGATCAACATTCATCCCTGAAGTTTCATCTGGGTTCACTCACACATTTCAGATATCGTTTTCATTCAGTCAAAACCTGAACTTCAGAAAGGCTCTGGCACGTCACCTTAAATGAACCTATGTCATATACGGGAGTGGCCAGCGGAAATATCACCAGTTTCACTTCTTTCACGGTCATCTTTTCAGTTGTCCTTACAACTCTGAAAACACGGCGACAATTTCCAAGAGAGGACACAGTACTGTATCTCCTGCTTCACCGAGGTTGTTAAAGGAAGAGGAAAAGGCTTCAGAACTGAACGAACACAGATCTTCTACAGACCGAGAGACGAGATCAGAAAGCGGACACACAGCTCCAGAGTGAGTACAGATTAAAGACTTCCAATATTAGTCAAGGAAATACAGGGCCCTGCTCCTAATATTTAACCTGGCTTTTTTGTGAAAGAGAATATGTTGTTAATGAGTGACCTAGATAATAAATACATTAACATTCATCTTTATTACAGGTGGTAGTATACAAACAGTCAAAGGAAATCTAGTTGCCACATCTAGAAATGGCAGAGGTAAAACAACTGAACATATTGCCCCCCCTCATCCCCTACCCTGAGGGGATGACAGATGAAAAGGAAAAGAAAATATATAAAAAAAAGATTTTGAAGGGAAAGCCAGAGACTTTATATCGTGATGAAAGAAAACAGGCTCCATGCGACCTCATTTTCTACACAACAAATGTTTCTACATGGGAAGAGGAAATACTGAAACACTATCCTGAGGGAAAACAGTGGGATGAAAGATCTAAGGAATATTTCAAACAACTGAAAACGAAGGCAGGCACTATAAATGTGTATTATACTACTGGGACAATCATGGTGCAGGATAATAGTGAGACGTTAATGATATTCCCAAATGATTTCCCAGCCTTGAGAGAGAGAGTGAGAAAGAGCGTCAGGACGACAGAGGATGTCTTGAAGAAAATGGCAGAGCTAGGCATTGAGGAAAGAGGAGAGGAGAGGAAAAGAGAGAGCAAGGACATAAAAGTGGAAGACATAAAACAGGAAGCCATAAAGGGGGAAATTAAGGAAGAGGTGGAAGGAGGAAAAGGGAAGCCCTGAACATTCCAGGGCAGATCAGAAGAGAAACATTATTTTACGGGATGTATAATTTGACGAACAGTTATAATAAAGCCTGCTGTTCCTCTCACCTTATTATTTGAATGTTGTATCTTTTACCTTTTGTTTGTTTTTTATTGAGCTTGTATGAAAAATGCATTCATAAGTGCTCACCATCATCATTATCTTGTTTTGGTTATAGTTTCACTTTCCCAATGATAAAGGTGCTTAAAGCAAAAAGGTGGTGGTCCCTGTGAATTTCCCCAGCAATATGTGTTTCATATTGTTTCAAAATGTGTGCTCTAAAATGTATCAAGATTTTTTAAATGCACTTCAAATAAAGTTTGATTTAACAAGTGTCAGGAGTCAGGACGTACTATATGTACAGTACCCTGCCCCCATATCCCAATTTTTGCCACCTGTAAGTGAGAAACCTACATGACAAGTACTGACCGTGTATTGTGTTCCCTATGGTTAAAGAACAGAGCAGAAGCGCTGAACTCTGTTCAGAACTCAGACCTACAGGTTATGGAACATTTGCTCTTTTAGTATTTCTGCAGTATGTTTCCTCAAGGAGAAGGCTTCCCACTTCTATGTCAAAGATAATGCAACAAAAACACTTTAGTGAATACTACAGTAATGTGCCCAAAAACACAACAGTAATTACTATAGTGTATATATACACACACTACTCTTTTTTACACAGCATTTATACTATAGTATACTGCAGTAAATACAACCGTATTGTTGGATTCTGTGTTTTACATTATAGCCATTACCATATATATGATTGAATATTATCTGCTGTTGGCTTGTGTGTTTGTATGTGTTATGCAACATAGCTGACTTGAAACATTGTTAACAGCTTCAAGGCCATGGGCCTTTCACATGATGGAAAAATACAGAGTAGCATGCAGACAGGAACTGTGCAATGAGTTGGGGGGCACATTCAGAGCGGGGTGTTGCGAGAACAAGCGGTCTTTTGTTAGATAACAGGAGCCAGGTACGAGATAGATAGGTACGCATAGATATTCTTCACAGCAAGTTACATCTATCAACTGGAGCGCCCTGGGGCTGGTACCAGCTCGTACGAAAACAATCAATAATAGGCTGGGTGAGTCTAAATCACGCCCATTCTCTACGAACACTGTTTACATACATCTTGTCAGTTCTCTGTTCTGCCCTGCGTGGTATTACAGTGAGCCCGTATATACGAAAGTTGCATTTCCCATTTATTACTTAGCTAATAAAAAATACATAGTATACAATCGCTGACTCATTGTTATATTTATCCTGATACCAGATTCGAATTTACGCAACTCTAACAGTATTCACTGTAGTGTTTCTGCAGACTCCAGTCCGCAAAAAACACTACGGTGAAATGGAGAACAGACAAAAATGAGTGTCCCCTTGCCGGAGAGGTGAGTCCCTGGATGACTCTTTTCCAGTCGCTAGTGAAAGTCTACACACACCTTGCACTGTCTGCACTGTCCTGCCTGAAGGAATTATCTGTGTAGGTCACACTACTTCTCAAAAGCGCATCGACTGTTTTTCCAAACAGTGAGTGTCGAAGGGGCACTGGCACTCTGGATCAGATCAAATGGTGTTTGTCACGTGCCGACTTTAGAGTGAAACGTTTACTTACAAGCCGGGAAACCATTTGATTAAAGAGTGACTGTCCCTGTAAAGCAAGTAAAGCTTTGAAAACAGCTTATGTGGCATCGATATGAGTCAGAAACCTTTTGACTACAAAGGGGCCTCCTGCGTGGCGCAATGGTGTAAGGCACTGCTACAGTGCTATAGGTGTCACTACAGACCCGGATTTGATCCCGATCCAGCAGGAAGGACAGGCACTAACAACCATCTTGGTTAACTGTGGGTGACAGTCCTTCTCTGTCCTTCTCTGTACCAAATACGGTTTAGCCATGATAATGCTGTTAGCTCGGAGATTACCCCTCAGCCTCTGCTGGGTAGGACCATTGTCCTCTGGTCTGATGGAACAATAATATAACTTTTTGGCCATAATGACCATTGTTACAGTGGGGCAAAAAAGTATTTCATCAGCCACCAATTGTGCAAGTTCTCCCACTTAAAAAGATGAGGCATGTATTTTTCCTCATATGTACACTTCAACTATGACAGACAAAATGAGGGAAAAAAATCCAGAAAATCAAATTGTAGGATTTGTAATGAATTTATTTGCAAATTATGGTGGAAAATACGTATTTGGTCACCTACAAACAAGCAAGATTTCTGGCTCTCACAGACCTGTAACTTCTTCTTTAAGAGGCTCCTCTGTCATCCACTCGTTACCTATATTAATGGCACCTGTTTGAACTTGTTATCAGTATAAAAGACACCTGTCCACAACCGCAAACATTCACACTCCAAACTCCACTATGGTCAAGACCAAAGAGCTGTCAAAGGACACCAGAAACAAAATTGTAGACCTGCACCAGGCTGGGAAGACTGAATCTGCAATAGGTAAGCAGCTTGGTTTGACCTGCATGGAGGAATGGGCCAAAATACCAGCAACAGTGTGTGAAAACCTTGTGAAGACTTACAGAAAACGTTTGACCTCTGTCATTGCCAACAAAGGGTATATAACAAAGTATTGAGAAACTTTTGTTATTGACAAAATACTTATTTTCCACCATAATTTGCAGTAAATTCATTACAAATCCTACAATGTGATTTTCTGGTTTTTTTTCTTATTTTGTTTGTCATAGTTGAAGTGTACCTATGATGAAAATTACAGGCCTCTCATCTTTTTAAATGGGAGAACTTGCACAATTGGTGGCTGACTAAATACTTTTTTTGCCCCACTGTATGTTTGGAGGAAAAAGAGGGATGCTTGCAAGCCGAGGAACACCATCCCAACCGTGAAGCTGGGGGTGGCAGAATCATGTTGTGGGGGTGCTTTGCTGCAGGAGGAGCTGGTGCACTTCACAAAATAGATGGCATCATGAGGACGGAAAATTATGTGGATATATTAAAGCAACATCAAGACATCAATCAGGTAGTTAAAGCTTGGTCGCAAATGGGTCTTCCAAATGGACAATAACCCCAAGCATACTTCCAAAGCTGTGGCAAAATGGCTTAAGGCCAACAAAGTCAAGGTATTGGAGTAGACAACACAAAGCTCTGACCTCAATCCTATAGACAATTTGTGGGTTGAACTGAAAAAGCGTGTGCGAGCAAGGAGGTCTACAAACCTGACTCAGTTACACCAGCTCTGTCAGGAGGAATGGGCCAACATTCACCCAACTTATTGTAGGAAGCTTGTGTAAGCCTACCTGAAATGTTTGACCCAAGTTAATTTAAAGGCAATGCTACCAAATACTAATTGAGTGTATGTAAACTTTTGACCCACTAGGAATGTGATGAAATAAATCAGTCTGACAAATTATTCTGACATTTCACATTCTTAAAATAAAGTGGTGATCCTAACTGGCGTAAAACAGGGAATGTTTACTAGGATTAAATATCAGGAATTGTGAAAAACTGAGTTTAAATGTATTTGGCTCAGGTGTATGTTAACTTCCGACTGTATAATATCAATTGTGAATGATGCCCAGCTTGTGTGCAGTAAGGCAAGAAACACATGCCTTTTTTTGTGACTTTTTCGACTCATAGTCCCACACCTCATGTAGCCTTGCCCATAGGCCTATGTTTTGATAAGGTTTGTATCACAACTAAAGTGGCTAAATAACTTCTTACAATTAGGCTCTACACCCATTGTAAAGCGGATTAACTGGCATACTGTACATACGCAGCACGTGAGTTTCAAGTTTGGGGAAGATCATTTTTCACCATAAAAATACACTTTTAATCACTTTACCCCTACCTACATGTACAAATTACCTCGACTAACCTCCACATTGACTCTGTACCAGTACCCCTTGCATGTAGCCTCATTATTGTTATTTTATTGTGCTACTCAAGAAAATATTAACTAAATAAACTAAATTATATTTAATGAACTGCATTGTTGGTTAAGGGTTTGTAAGAAAGCATTTTATGGTAAGGTTGTATTTGGCGCATGTGGCTAATTTGATTTCTAATAAAAGCATGACATGGATAATTGGATTTACGGTCACTTTTGAGATTGGTGTTTTCCTGCTAATGGAAAGTTTGCACTTATAGCCTACTGCAATGTGAGCATTGCTGCACTTATAATGTCACGAAATAGAGCAATAGTTTATCAACATTTTAAGCTAAATGTTCTAAATCTGTGTCAGCCACATTGCTTAAAACATATATTTTGAAGCTAGTGGTTGTATTAATTTGGGATCTATCCCATCCCACAACTACCCCAGACTTGTTTGGAATATTTATTTCTTGCACAGAATAGAATAGGTAAACCTTTGTACTATGGGGTATAGTAGATTGATATAGGCTAGTGTTTTTGCTGTTTGTTAGGCCGACTCATCTTGTTGGCTGATGAAAAGTAAATATGGTCAGTTCTTCTAATATCTCCAATATGCTCCAATATGTGTATGTCTTCACTTGTAGCCTGTGAGAAAAAGCCAATCATGTGAAGGAGAGCCACTTGAGTGAGAGGTGCTTTGGATCATGCAGCCGGGAGAAGGGAATTATAATGATTATATTCACCCCAAGGGCACAACAGCCACTGCCCGCAAAAGGCATGGGTTTTTTTTTTAGGGGGGCATTATGGTCACACAAAGGGGATACCGCAGGACATTTGAGGAATTAAGTGCTTGTCAAAATGTGAATGAGATTCTGATGAAGTGTGTACAGCCTACGCAAAAAAAGAAAAGCAGAGCTTAGGCCTTTCATGCAACTTTTTTTCAAATCATCATTAGTCACATCATGCAGCCTTAGAATGTAGTAAAAATCCAAGCATATAATCCAATGATTGTATCACAACTAAAGTTACATAAATAATTATAAATTAATTACAGCTGTCACCTGTTTCTATGTTCACCACTAAACACAGTACAGCCAGCCGCATGTGCATTTGGAGAAAATGTCCTTTTTATTTTAATCAGCTATGTTCAATTGTATTCTTCATACTATAAAATAGAAAAGAATTCCATGGAATTCTAAGCAAATATTGTCTGCTAAATGAACAAGTGTAGCCCACAGCCATATGGCATAGCCAGATCAGTGCCTAACAATTCAGTGTTCTATTCTGTTCTTCTGAAATAGACTACATTTTCTTCATATCATGTTTCTTTAGACCTGTCTGAAATAATGTATTTATTGTGATGGTGTATATTATATTACATGGATTTATTAGACTTTCTAAAATGTAGATGTTCCAAAAGTCTGCATCACCGGTTTGTTGACTATGCATGTAAGCCGGGCTTCCTGAAGCATTGAGGCTAACCAGCCAAGCGTGTTGACAATAGGTTAATTACTCAAGACTTTTTATCTTGTAAGCTCAGGGATTTGATCCAGCAACCTTTCGGTTTTAGATCTACTTAAGTATCAAAAGTAAATGTAATTGCTAAAATAACAGTTTAAATCATTTAAATTTCCTTATATTAAGCAAACCAGACGTCACCATTTTAAAAAATGTATTTACGGATAGCCAGGGGCACACTCCAACATAATTTACAAACAAAGCATGTGTGTTTAGCAGTGGAGGCTCCTCATAGGAGGAAGGGGAGGACCATCCTCCTCAGTGAATTTCATAAATGTACATTTAAAAAGTTATGCTAAATATAATCACCAAATAACTGATTAAAACGCACTATTTTGCAAAGAAGGTCTACAGTAGCCACAACAGCACTCTGTAGCGTAGCACCATGGTATAGCCGGAAGACGGAAGACGAAGCTAGCTTTCGTCCTCCTCTAGGTACATTAACTTCAATACAAAACCTAGGAGGCTCATGGTTCTCACCCCCTTCCATAGGCTTACACAGTAATTATGACAGCTTCTGAATGAAGTCCTTCAGTCTATCAGAGTTCTTGCAGCAAACTGACATGTTGTCCACCCAATCAAAGGATCTGATAATTAATCTACTGAAAGCATAAGCTACAGCTAGCTAGCACTACAGTGTATAAAATGCGGCGAGCAGTTGACTCAAAGAGAAAGACAATAGTTGAACAGTTTTGAACAAATTTAATTTCTTCCAAAATGAAGGAGAAGCAAGAACGAAATAGAGACAGAGATTGTCATTTTTTTTCAGTTTCACTTACTTACCTAGCAAATGCAGCTAGCTAGTTTAGCCTACGGAAACACCCTGCTTTAACAGAGGGATGCTATGACTTTCCACCACAACACAAACTCTTCCATGTCAAGGTAAGCTTTTGGTATTACTAATTTATTGCCACAGACTCGCCGGTGTCACTGCTTACTGACTGTACACTAATATTACTGCAGGCTTACTAATGCCTTAATTCTATTAGCTATGCTGACTATGATGTTACTTTAGATAATATGGTGACAACGATGTACGCTTTGTTTAGCGGTTTGGCTTGGAAAGGTTTTTTCGCCAGGTCACATATAGCTGATGTGTTGGCATTGAAGTCCACAAGCAAAGGGAAGAGGTGAGAGGAGGAGAGTGCATGGATGAGAGAAGGAATACAACGTGGCTGCTATGAAAGTGACCTGTGTTTACGCGTGATCAGGGGTGTATTCATTCTGCCGATTCTGTTGAAAAACGTTTCTTAAATGGAAAAAAAACGGGTAAGCACACATTCATTTGTTCAATATCAACTCGTTTGCAGCTGTTGGACTAATGATTACACCCTATATCAGCTAGATGCAGGTAAGAGAGTGCAAGGCGGTATTGAATGTCACTGTCTGTCACCTCAAACCTGTGTGCACCTACATTGTAGACTTTCATTCGTAGGCTAGGTTGTAGCAACCTCATGATGGGTATAGGGAAAATGTGAGTATCATGTAGTAGCCTAAACCTATCGCTGTTACATTGAACTGGGTGAATGGAATATGAATGACAGTCATCCAATATGCTGTAATAGAAATAAGGTAATGCTCATAAATCATCTTCCTTTATCTTAAATGGCACTGACCATAAATGGTTGCATTCATGAGTTTTATTGGCAAATGTCAAAACCTGATAAAAATGAATTTATATGAATGCTGTAAGTACAGAAATTGTTTGCTCAGTAGGATATGAATATCCAACTAGTCAGTGACAACTGTGGAGTACTAATGGATGCAGAAGAAATAGACTAATTCAATGGCACAAAACCAATAAGTGTGTAGGTCAAACGTGTTGTTGAATACAATCTTTAAAAGGGGGTGGAGGTCAAAATCGTGATGGTGTCTCATTGAGTTAATTACAGTGAAACACACTTAAAGAGGAGCATACACTTCATATTTTCTTCAGGAAATGTACTTTTGTAGTTTCTATTAGTTTCATAAATACAATCCCGTCTCTTACACTCAGAGTCTAAGCTGTGTGTGGGGGGGGTTGTTCGACTAAGCTACATGGAAGTATTGAACAAATATATAAAATACAACAAATTTATGAAGAAGTATTTCTGGCCTTACTGCTGTAAGCCCATACAAACGCCTTAAATAACAGATTCACTACATGGAACAACAGATAATCCCCCAAATATATCGAAAGGAAGTTTGTTCTGAAGTGTGTCTCCTACGGCTGAGAGATACACTACATGACCAAAAGCTTGTCGAAAATCTCATTCCAAAATCATGGATATTAATATGGAGTTGGCCCCCTTTTACCCCTCAAACTTTACAGTTGACACTATGCATTCGGACAGATAGCGTTCAACTGGCATCCGCCAAACCATCCGTCGGATTGCCAGATGGTGAAGTGTGAATCATCACTCCATCATCAGTTGCCAGCATCTTACCACCCTCCATCCCACTGCTGGCTTGCTTCTGAAGCTAAGCAGGGTTGGTCCTGGTCAGTCTCTGGATGGGAGACCAGATGCTGCTGGAAGTGGTGTTGGAGGTCCAGTAGGAGGCACTCTTTCCTCAGGTCTAAAAAAATATCACAATTCCCCAGGGCAGTGATTGGGGACGCTAGGGTGCCATTTTTCGGATGGGACGTTAAAACGGGTGTCCCGACTCTCTGAGGTCATTAAAGATCCCATGGCACCTATCATAAGAGTAGGGGTGTTAACCCTGGTATCCTGGCTAAATTCCCAAGCTGTCCCTCATACCATCATGGTCACCTAATCATCCCCAGTTTACAGTTGGCTCATTCATCCCCCTCCTCTCCCCTGTAACTATTCCCCAGGTTGTTGCTGTAAATGAGAATGTGTTCTCAGTCAACTTGCCTGATTAAAGAAAATAACTCCTGAGAACGTGATTCCAGGGTCCAACGGTGGCGAGCTTTACACCACTCCTGCCGATGCTAGGCATTACACATTGTGATCTTAGGCTTGTGTTATGGTTGCTCGGCCATGAAAACCCATTTCATGAAGCTCCCGACGAACAGTTATTGTGCTGACGTTGCTTCCAGACGCAGTTTGGAACTTGGTAGTATTACATCCGAGAACAGACTATTTTGACATGCTACATTCCTTAGCACTCGGAGAGTCCCGTTCTGTGAGCTTGGGCGGCCTACCACTTAGCGGTTGAGCAATTGTTGCTACTAGATATTTCCACTTCTCAATAACAGCACTTACAGTTGACCGGGGCAACTCTAACAGGGCATACATTTGACAAACTAACTTGTTGGAAATGTGGCATCCTATGACAGTGCCATGGTTAAAGTCACTGTGCTCTTCAGTAAGGCCATTCTACTACCATTCACTTGGGTAGTCTTTTTGTGAAGTATTCAGTAATAGAAGTTGAACGCTACAACCATGTCTCTGTCACTAACAAACAGTCATTGGTGGGTATCTCTCATCTTAATTTGAATGGCATGCTGGGAAATATACAGCTTTCCACCCTACAGTGTTAAAACAACACCTCCAGTGTTTTTTATTATTATTTAAAAATATATATTTTATTATTGGGGGGTAAATCAGCTTTAAAATGTGCAATATGCAGAAGTCACTGGTTGCAAAAATTCTAATAGTTCACCTAATTTCAGTTATACCATCTAAACTTCTTTAATATCCTTTAAATAACCAAAAGTATTATATTTTCAGCTATTTGAAGCTGGTATACAAAACTGAAAGTAAAAACTTAAACAGGAAGCATAGAAATAGCTCACATAGAACAACAGGTAGAACAACCGCTTCTTAGATTTTCTTTCAATGAGTGACAGATTTATAATTCAAATTTCTATGTGAATTTGGTCATGTCATCGAAAAGTGACATATTGCAGACAGATTGTAGGATCTATCAATTTAATTGTTTGCATAATTTCTAAACCCTCTAATTTAAAAAATATTTGTATATATACTTTTCCCCCTCTACCCTACCATAATTCGAGTAAACTAACGGCGAACAATACTTCTACTGCTACCTCCAATGTCCACAGATTAACCCATCTTTCCCAGTATAATTCCATATTGCTATTTCCTTTTGCAATAAATCCCTCCATTTGACTATGATAATTTACAAAGGTCCTGAACCTCTCTATTTGTATTTTTTTTCCGATATTGCCCTAAAAATAAATACCCAAAAGTATCATGATATTTACCATTAACTGATTGTGGTTTTTCAGATCCCCTAACAATACTGTTTGACATAACAACCATTCCTGAACCTGACTCCGAAAACGAGCCACCGATGGACAGTACCAGAAATGATGTTCTATTGATTCTGTTTCCTTATGGCAGTCTGAACAAGGCTGACTGTTCAATGCTGTTGAGCATCCTTTTTGTAGCAAGTATTTGATATAATATCTTAAATTGAAACTAACAGATTGATGGGTCAATAGTTCTTTTATTACACTGCTTTAAAAAATAAAGGGAACACTTAAACAACACAATGTAACTCCAAGTCAATCACACTTCTGTGAAATCAAACTGTGCACTTAGGAAGCAACACTGATTGACAATACATTTCACATGCTGTTGTGCAAATGGAATAGACAACAGGTGGAAATTATAGGCAATTAGCAAGACACCCCAAATAAAGGAGTGGTTCTGCCGGTGGTGACCACAGACCACTTCTCAGTTCCTATGCTTCCTGGCTGATGTTTTGGTCACTTTTGAATGCTGGCGGTGCTTTCACTCTAGTGGTAGCATGAGACGGAGTCTACAACCCACACAAGTGGCTCAAATAGTGCAGCTCATCCAGG
Organism: Oncorhynchus keta; assembly: GCF_023373465.1. Taxonomy (NCBI): domain Eukaryota; kingdom Metazoa; phylum Chordata; class Actinopteri; order Salmoniformes; family Salmonidae; genus Oncorhynchus; species Oncorhynchus keta. The sequence continues at coordinate 35,515,572 of NC_068444.1, read as the reverse complement.
ATGGCACATCAATGCGAGCTGTGGCAAGAAGGTTTGCTGTGTCTGTCAGCGTAGTGGCCAGAACATGGAGGCGCTACCAGGAGACAGGCCAGTACATCAGGAGACGTGGAGGAGGCCGTAGGAGGGCAACAACCCAGCAGCAGGGCCGCTACCTCCGCCTTTGTGCAAGGAGTAGCACTGCCAGAGCCCTGCAAAATGACCTCCAGCAGGCCACAAATGTGCATGTGTCTGCTCAAATGGTCAGAAACAGACTCCATGAGGGTGGTATGAGGGCCCGACGTCCACAGGTGGGGGTTGTGTTTACAGCCCAATTGAGCACAATTGAGCACATTTGGGACATCATGTCTAGCTCCATCCACCAATGCCACGTTGCACCACAGACTGTCCAGGAGTTGGCGGATGCTTTAGTCCAGGTCTGGGAGGAGATCCCTCAGGAGACCATCCGCCACCTCATCAGGAGCATGCCCAGGCGTTGTAGTGAGGTCATACAGGCACGTGGAGGCCACACACACTACTGAGCCTCATTTTGACTTGTTTTAAGGACATTACATCAAAGTTGGATCAGCCTGTAGTGTGGTTTTCCACTTTTATTTTCAGTGTGACTCCAAATCCAGACCTTGATAAATTTGATTTCCATTGATAGTTTGTGTGATTTTGTTGTCAGCACATTCAACTACGTAAAGAAAAAAGTATTTATTAAGTATATTTCATTCATTCAGATCTAGGATGTATTATTTTAGTGTTCCCTTTATTTTTTTGAGCAGTGTATGTCAGTTCATAGACCCAATGCTAAGGTATTGGGACAACAAAAACATGTTTCCATCTGACTTGAATTTTATAACGTGTTGCTGTCAAACCTTTTGACTTTAATTGAAGCTGATAAATGTTTTGATTTATACTAATCATTTTATGATTTTCAATGGGTGGCAGACAGACTAACTAGCTAATCAACTAGCCCACATGGCGAACACTATATATACAGTTTTTCCATTGTTGAGAGGTTAGCTTTTCCAGGCTAGCACTGTTTTAACCATCCATGGGCAGCAAGTAACCTAGCATTTAGAGAGGCAAGCTGGCGGATTGTCAGTTCGAATCTCGGGTCTGACATGAAAAATCTGTCTGAAAATGAGCTGGCAACCATAGGGTTTCTGGTATCAAATCATATATGCAATTGCCTGCCGTTGTGCCCTTGAGCAAGGCAATTAACCCCCCACGACAACAGCTCCCTGGGTGCCCAGTGTGGCAGCATCCGCACCTCTCCAAAAACGTCATGTACACAGTGCCGTGAAAAAGTCTTTGCCCCCTTTCTAACGTTTGCATATTTTTGATCAGATCAAACACACAATCAAGTCTACATGAAAATGGATAGTTTTGGATTGGCCTGGTCAAAGTCCCAACTGAGATGTTGTGGCAGGACTTGAAACGAGCAGTTCATGCTGGAAAACCCACAAATGTCGCAGATTTGAAAGCAGTTCTGCATGAAAGAGTGAGCCAACATTCCCCCACAGCGATGTCAGAGACTGATCAACAACTACAGGAAGCATGTGGTTGCAGTCATTGCAGAAAAATATATTTAGTATGTCCGTAAACACTTGCACATGATCTGAGGACGTGGCTAGGGATGCCGTCTGGGCCGGCAACCTTGCGAGGGTTAACACTCTTAAAATGTCTTACTCACGTCGGCCATGGAGAAGGAGAGCCAAAAGTCATTGTTAGCAGGCTGTGTCCGTGGCACTGTGTGTGTTTAGCTTGAACGTGTTTAGCTTGCCGGAAGCAAGATGTCCACGATGTGGCTGGTTTTCCCTTTGTAGACCGTGATTGTCTGTAAGACCCTGCCACGTATGTCTCATGTCTGAGCCGTTAAATTGCGACTCCACTTTGTCTCTGTACTGACTTTAGCCTGTTTGATTGCCTTATGGAGGGAATAACTACACTGTTTGTATTCGGCCATATTCACAGTCACCTTGCCATGGTTAAATGCGGTGGTTAGCACTTTCAGTTTTGTGCGAATGCTGCATTCTAGCCACGGTTTCTGTTTTTTCTAGTTTAATAGTCACAGTGGGAACGACTATACACTTCCTGATGAACTCAGTCACCGTATCCTTGTATTCCTCAATGTTATTCTCAGAGGCTACCCGGAACGTATCCCAGTCCACATGATCAAAACAATCTTGAAGCATGGATTCCAATTGGTCAGACCAGCTTTGAAAATACTTTAACAGGGGTACTTCCTGTTTGAGTATCTACCTAAATGGAGTACTGATCAGATTTGCCGAAGGGAGGGCGGGGGAGGGTCTTGTAGGCATTCTGTAGCAGTAGTCCAATGTTTTACCAGCGCGAGTACTACAGTCAATGTGTTGGTAGAACTTCAGTAGTGTTTTCCTCAAACTTACTGTGTTAAAATCCCCAGCTACTATAAATGCAGCCTCAGGATATGTGGTTTCCAGCTTGCATAAAGTCCAGTGTAATTCTTTGAGGGCCGTCGTGGTATCGGCTTGAGGGGGAAAATACACGGCTGTTACTATAACCGAAGAGGTAATACGGTCAGCATTTGAGTGTGAGGTATTCTAGGTCAGGTGAACAAAAGGACTTGAGTTTCTGTATGTTATCACAGTCACACCATGAGTAGTTAATCATGAAACATACACCCCCGCCTTTCTTCTTCTCAGAGGGTTGTTCCTGTCTGTGCAATGTACTGAGAACCCAGATGGCTGTATGGATGGGGACAGTATATCTCAAGAGAGCCATGTTTCTGTGAAAAAGAGTGTTACCATCTCTGATGTCTCTCTGGAAGGAGATCCTTGCCCTGAGCTTGTCTACATTATTATCCTGTGACTGAACATTAGCGATTAATATACTATGAAGCAGTGGATGGTGTGTATGCCTCCTGAGTCAGATTAAAAGTCCACTCTGAATACCTCTTGTCCGCTGGCTGTGTTTTGGAGCAGCCTCCGCAATAAGCTCAATTGCCCTGGGGGGTACGAACAAATGATCCAATTCGGGAAAGTAGTATTTCTGGTCGTAATGCTTGGGGAGTTACCGACTGTATGTAGTAGAGGTTGACCGATTATGATTTTTCAACACCGATACCGATTATTGGAAGACACAAAAAAAAAAGCAGATACCGATTAATCAGCCGATTTGATAAAAAATGTATATATACAGTGCCTTGCGAAAGTATTCGGCCCCCTTGAACTTTGCGACCTTTTGCCACATTTCAGGCTTCAAACATAAAGATATAAAACTGTATTTTTTTGTGAAGAATCAACACCAAGTGGGATACAATCATGAAGTGGAACGACATTTATTGGATATTTCAAACTTTTTTAACAAATCAAAAACTGAAAAATTGGGCGTGCACTGTATATACACATTTTTGTAATAACGGCAATTGCAACAATACTGAATGAACACTTTTATTTTAACTTAATATAATACATATTATGGGCTTTTGGATGGGTGTTCTTAAGGTTATTCCACAGATTGGTGGTATTTCTTGATTTAGTCGTTGCTGACCCCATGCTTACATCTTTATCACAAATAAGACACCTTGCTATCCCTGGTGCCAATTCCATGTAATAGTCCCACACTGGTGCTCTGCTTTTCTCTGCCATCTGTAAAACACACACAGCTCTGAAGTGACAATGTTACTGGAGAGTTTGCTTAGGAGACAAATACTCTCAACTGTTTGAGTACAAATATAGTTTAAGTTGCCTGTGATGAATGTTGAAAACAAAAACTGTAATTTCTATATGCAGGAAATCCTATTTTAATAATGGACATGGTAAGAATTGACTACCAAAGTGCGAGTCATAATTCCCATGACACCTAGCAAAATCTGAAAAGCGGTTCCTTCATTAATTTATTCCATAAGATATTTTTAGATTCACTTATAATAAGGTCTGTGTTTTGTGTAGGCTTACACCACCTTGCCAATTGTATAACTGTGTAGATATCCATAGGACAAGGTAACTCTGATCAATATTGGCTAAATATCTAGAGTTTTTTTCCCCTCTGGTTGCATATGCGACATGCTGGTAGAAATGAGGTAAAACGGATGTAAGTTTGCCTGCATTAAAGTCCCCGGCCACTAGGAGCTCTGCTTCTAGATGAGCATTTTCTTGTTTGCTTATGGCCTTATAGAGTTGGTTGAGTGCAGTCTTAGTGCCAGCATCGGTTTGTGGTGGTAAATAGACGGCTACGAATAATATAGAGAAGTACTCTCTTGGTAGATAGTTTGGTCTACAGCTTATCATAAGGTTCTCTACCTCAGACTTCTTTAAAATTAGACATTGCGCACCAGCTGTTATTGACAAATAGACACACATCCCCACCCCTCGTCTTACCATACGTAGCTTCTCTGTCCTGCTGGTACATGGAAAATCCCGCCAGCTCTATATTGTCCATGTCGTCTTTCAGCCACGACTCAGTGGAACATCAGATATTACAGTTTTTAATGTCCTGTTGGCAGAATAATCTTGATCGTAGGTCATCGATTTTATTTTCCAATGATTGCACGTTGGCCAATAGAACGGATGGAAGTGGGAGATTACTCGCCCCCCTACAAACTCCCAGAAGGCCCGACCTTGTCCCCTTTTTCACCATCTTTTCTTTACGTAAATGATGGGGTTCCCGAGAAATCAGTATATCCTTCACGCAGTGGTGTAAAGTACTTAAGTGAAAATACTTTGAAGTACTACTTAAGTCGTTTTTGCTTTGTATCTGTACTTTGTTACTATTTTTATTTTTGACAATTTTTACTTTACTACATTCCTAATGAAAAGTATGTACTTTTTACTCCATACATTTTCCCTGACATCCAAAAGTACTCGTTACATTTTGAATGGTTAGCAGGACAGGAAAATGGTCCAATTCACGCACTTATCAAGAGAACATCCCTGGTAATCTACTGCCTCTGATCTGGCGGACTCACTAAACACAAATGCTTTGTTTGTAAATGATGTCCGAATGTTGGAGTGTGCCCCTGGCTATCCGTAAATAAATAAAAAAACAAGAAAATGGTTACTTATATTGCTTAAATATAAGGAATGTGAAATTATTTATACTTTTACGTTTGTCATGTAATATTTTAAATTTTATATAACTGCCTTAATGTTGCTGATCCAAGGAAGAGTGGCAGCAGCTAATGGGGATCCTTAATAAATACAAATATGCATTCGCTCTCAAGGAAGTCTGAGGGAGTCCATCTCTGTAGTAACCAGGCGTCTTGCCAATGGCACAGAGCAAAAATACTATTGAAGAGCAACTCACACTGCCACCACTAGTGGGAGCCATACTCCACTGGTGAGCAAGAGTCAGCCTCACCCGTGGGCTGCTCGCTAAGAGAGTAGACAACTGGTGCACAATCTCGCCTGGGGTCCTATCCACAGTTACCAAGGGCTACAGACTCAGGTCTATTGGAGGAAGTTCACTTTTGCATGCTCAAGCCGAACGTACTGTCCCATTCTATTCGTCCAGGCGACTGGTTCAAGTCATTTATCAGAAATTGACAAAGAGGGGAAAAAAAGAGAATAATGAAAATGTGCATGTAGGATTACTAATCCCCTTCCTCCCTCTCCTTCCCCCTCTCTCCCCATCCCTGTCTCCTCTACCTCCACTCTCTCTTTCCCCTCCTCTCTCTCTCTCCCCCGTACCTCCCTCTCTCTCTCTCTCTCTCTCTAGGAGTAAGAGTTTGCGTACTCCGGCCAACATGTTCATTATTAACCTGGCGTTAACAGACTTCCTCATGTGTGTGACTCAGACCCCCATCTTCTTCATCAACAGCATGCATAACAGGTGGATCTTTGGAGAAAAAGGTAACCATAGTTATGAAGGTAACACCTTAGGAGAGAAGGGCAAATTACTTATTGGAGGTTTAATGTCAACTAATGAAGTCTACAAAGGGAAACCCAGCAATGAGCTGTCCAGCGAAGCAGAACTCCCAAATGACTATTTTTCACTGACTACCCACACTTACTAGACTTTATATACACACCATATACACAGTCACTCACACACACACTACACTGTTACTCCCACACATTCAAACACTACGTACGCGCACACACTTAACACACACACACACACACATACCGACACAACACAACACAAACATACATGCACACACACTTCTGTTGCAGTTAGGTGAATTATGGCCCATTCTTCCTGACAGAGCTGCAACTGAGTCGGTTTTGTAGGCCTCCTTGCTCGCACACACTTTTTCAGTTCTACCCACACATTTTCTTTAGGATTGAGGTTAGGGCTTTGTGATGGCCACTCCAAAATCTTGACTTTGTTGTCCTTAAGCCATTTTGCCACAACTTTTGAAGTATGCTTGTGGTCATTGTCCATTTGGAATAACCATTTGTGACCAAGCTTTAACTTCCTGACTGATGTCTTGAGATGTTGCTTCAATATATCCACATACTTTCCGTCCTCATGATGGCATCTATTTTGTGAAGTGCACCAGTCCCTCCTTCAGCAAAACACCCCCACAACATGATTCTGCCACCCCCGTGCTTCAGGGTTAGGATGGTGTTCTTCAGCTGCAAGCCTCCCCCTTCTTCCTCCAAACATAACGATGGTCATTATGGTAAACTGTTCTATTTTTGTTTCATCAGACCAGAGGACATTTCTCCAAAAAGTGTGTTCTTTGTCCCCACGTGCTGTTGCAAACCGTAGTCTGGCTTTTTTATGGCGGTTTTGGAGCAGTGGCTTCTTCCTTGCTGAGCGGCCTTTCAGGCTATGTCGATATAGGACTCGTTTAACTGTGGATATAGATACTTTTGTACCTGTTTCCTCCAGCATCTTCACAAGGTCCTTTGCTGTTGTTCTGTGATTGATCTGCACTTTTCGCACCAAAGTACGTTCATCTCTAGGAGACAGGAGTCTCCTTCCTGAGCGGTATGACAGCTGCATTGTCCCATGGTGTTTATACTTGCGTACTATTGTTTGTACAGATGAATGGGGTACCTTCAGGCATTTGGAAATTGCTCCCAAGGATGAACCAGACTTCTGGAAGTCTACCATTTTTTTCTGAGGTCTTGGCTGATTTCTTTTGATTTTCCCATGATGTCAAGTGAAGAGGCACTGATTTTGAAGGTAGTCCTTGAAATACATCCACAGGTACACCTCCAATTGACTCAAATGATGTCAATTAGCCTATCAGAAGCTTCTAAAGGCATGACATAATTTTCTGGAATTTTCCAAGCTGTTTAAAGGCACAGTCAACTTAGTGTATGTAAACTTCTGACCCACTGGAATTGTGATCCAGTGAAATATAAGTTGGAATTGTTGGAAAAATGACCTGTGTCATGCACAAAATAGATGTCCTAACCGACTTGCCAAAACTATAGTTTGTTAACAGCAAATTTGTGGAATGGTTGAAAAACGAGTTTTAATGACTCCAACTTAAGTGTACGTTAACTTCTGACTTTAACTGTATGTAGGTGCACAGTTCGAGAGAATTTTGAGTAATCAAGGTGACAGTGACACTTTCAATACCGTCTTGCACACTCTTGCCTGCATCCAACTGATCTAGATTGTAATCTTTAGTGCAACAATTGCAAATGAGAGTTTCTATTAGAGAAATTCAGGTATGTTTATCCCCGTTTGGTTCTGTTTGCTTCCATTTAAGAAATGTTTTTCAACGGAATCGGCGGAATGAATACACCCCCAGTCACACGCAAAAAACTATGAAATAACACATATGGAATCAGTTAAGAACTTTAAGAACTAATTCTCATTTACAAGGACAGCCTACTCACCCCTCCCCAACAGGAATGTGAACCCCAGTCTCCTACTTTCCCCGCAAACACATCTGGTTAATAAAATAATGATAAAAAACACTTAGTTATGGATCCATAACGAATTACTATGGGAATAAATATCACTGATTTACCGAAATATTGGAACAAAGTTGTCTAATGAAGGCAAACCATTTAGAATCCTCCAATCCTGTAGCCTACTCCCAACTGTCACGTTGTACAGCACCATATTTTCCATTCCATTCTAACGGAACCCTGAGGGTTTTGTCTTGTCATGGAATAGAAACACCATAATATTATTCAAATTATTTAAGCAAGTACCAGTCAAATGTTTGGACACACCTACTCATTCCAGGATTCTACATTGTAGAATAATAGTGAAGACATCACAACTATGAAATAACACATGTGGAATCAGTTAAGAACAAAGACAGCCTCCTCCTTCCTCCCTGTTGGGGGATTGAACCCCGGTCTCCCGTCCGCACGATACAGGGACTTTTTTTAGCTAAATAGCCTAGTACTGTACTGCCGACCGTCATGTTGTTCAGCGCCATATTTTCAGTTCCATTCTAACGGAAACCGTTATGGTTTCGTTTTTTTTTTTTTTTTGAATAGAAACACCATAATATTAAAACTAGTTAGGGATAGGCGGGATGCAAATGTCTCAACTGGCCAATTGCCAGGGAAAATGCAGAGCGCCAGATTCAAATAAAATACTATAAAATTCAAACTTTCATTAAATCACACATGTAAGATACTCAATTAAAGCTACACTCGTTGTGAATCCAGCCAACATGTCCGATTTTAAAAATGCTTTTCGGCAAAAGCATAAGAAGCTATTATCTGATAGCCTGCACCATCTGCACCAGCAGTAAACAAAGGAGTTAGCATATTTCAACCCTGCAGGCGCTACACAAAACGCTGAAATAAAATGTAAAACATGCATTACCCTTGAGCTTCTTTTGTTGGCACTCCAATATGTCCCATAAACATCACAATTGGTCCTTTTGTTCGATTAATTCCGTCCATATATATCCAAAATATCAATTTATAAAACGCGTTTGATCTAGAAAAAAACAGCTTACAAAAAACGCAACGTCACTACAAAATATTTCATAAGTTGCCTATAAACTTTGCCAAAATATTTCAAACTACTTTTGTAATGCAACTTTAGGTATTTTTAAATGTTAATAATCGAGCAAATTGTAGACTGGGCAGTCTGTGTTCAATACAGGAATGAAAACAAACCAGCGCCACTTTTCACGTCTTGCGCAACTTACAAAAGTGTACCCAGTTCCTAATTGGCCTACTTCTTCATTGCACAAAGGAATAACCTCAACCAAATTCCAAAGACTGGTGACATCCAGTGGAAGTGGTAGGAACTGAAAACAGGTTCCTAAGAAATATCCCTTGGCAATAACAGGTTGGAACAGAGAGAGGCAAAAAAATAGATTCTGAACAGTCCTCGGGGCTTTGCCTGCTACATAAGTTCTGTTATACTCAGACATGATTCAAACAGTTTTAGAAACTTCAGAGTGTTTTCTATCCAAATCTATGAATAATATGCATATCTTATATTCGTGGCATGAGTAGCAGGAAGTTGAAATTGGGCATGCCATTTAACCTCTTGGTCCTACCTGGCACGCAGGCATCCCATCTAGAGCTCTGGAAATGCAAATGCGCTACGCTAAATGCTAATAGTATTAGTTAAAACTCAAACGTTCATTAAAATACACATGCAGGGTATTGAATTAAAGCTACACTCGTTGTGAATCCAGGCAACAAGTTAGATTTTTAAAATGCTTTTTGGCGAAAGCATGAGAAGCTATTATCTGATAGCATGTAACACCCCAAAAGACCCGCAGGGGACGTAAACAAAATAATTAGCATAGTCGTCGCTACACAAACAGCACAAATAAAATAGAAAACATTCATTACCTTTGACCATCTTCTTTGTTGGCACTCCTAGATGTCCCATAATCACTATTGGGTCTTTTTTCCGATTAAATCGGTCCATATATAGCCTAGATATCGATCTATGAAGACTGTGTGATAAACGGAAAAAAATTGCGTTTCATAACGTAACGTCATTTTTAAATTCAAAAAGTCGACGATAAACTTTCACAAAACACTTCGAAATACTTTTGTAATGCAACTTTAGGTATTAGTACACGTTAATAAGCGATACAATTCATCAGGAGGCGATGTCAATTCTATAGGTGTCTGTTTCGAAAAAATGTCTTGGAGAGAGCTCGACCAAAACATCCGGTCGGAGACCGGAGGGAATCGATTCCCTTGATTCAGTTAGACCAAGAATCAATTGCGAATCAAATGACAAGACTCTAGACAACGTGTGGAAGCTGTAGGCACTGCAACCTCGGCCTCATTTAATTCGATTCACTTTGAACAATTCCTTGAAGTCGCGGATGGATATTTTTTTCCATTTTCAGTGATCAGATATTCCTGCACTTTTCGATGAAACGCACGTTCTGTTATAGTCACAGCCGTGATTTAACCAGTTTTATAAATGTCTGAGTGTTTTCTATCCACACATACTAATCATATGCATATACTATATTCCTGGCCTGAGTAGCAGGGCGCTGAAATGTTGCGCGATTTTTAACAGAATGTTCGAAAAAGTAGAGGGTCGACTTAACAGGTTAACCAAAAGTGAAAATTCTGCCCCCTAGCCCCAAGAGGTTTAATCTAATGAATTAAGCCAAATTTCTTAAACTCAATCCCATATACTATGTTATTACAAAAAAGTTTTTAAAAATTCTCTGGTAATGCCAATACGGAATACTATCAAATGCTTCTCAAAGATGCCCTCTGAGGGTCAAACTAGCAATAACTTGCCATAACATAAAAAAATGTTTGAGAATTAAATGACGTGCCACAGAATGCTGCGGCAGCATGCAAGGTGTGCCGCAGTATGACGCAACTTTTAATGGAGGAACCACTATAGTTCACTTTCATAGCAGCCACATAAAAACAGTATGATCACTTTCATCATTTTATATATAATTCCTTCTCACAGCACTCTCCTCCTCTCACCTTTTCACTTCGCTTGTGGACATCAGTGCACAACACATCAGTCGGTGGCAATAAATGAATAAAACCAAAAGCTTTACCTTGACTTGAAAGTGTTCCAGTGTTAGATAGCCATAGCCAGTTAGCTAACATCCCTCTCCGTTTGAGCCGGGTGTTTTCTTTTAAGCTAAACTAGCTAGCTACATTTGTTAGCTAAGTGAAAGTGAAAGTTTAAAAAAATACAACCAAATATAGCTAGCTCTCTCTCTTATCTATCTTGCTTCTCCTTAATTTTTTGAAGACATTAATTTGTTCAAAACTGTTCAATTATTGTGTTTCTCTACCTTTGAGTCAAATACACATGTTATGCACTGCAGCGCTAGCTAGCTGTAGCTTATGCTTTCAGTACTAGATTCATTCTCTGATCCTTTTAAGTGGTGGACAACATGTCAGTTTATGCTGTTAGGCTGGAGGACATCCTCCGGAAGTTGTCATAATTACTGTGTAAGTCTATGGAAAGGAGTGAACCATGAGCCTTCTAGGTTTTGAATTGAAGTCGATGTACCAGGAGGAGGACGGAAACTAGCTCTGGATTGATTGGATTGAAATGCAGCCCCTGCAAATAAACAGATCTCTTGCCGAAACTGACAGATTTTGATAGGGATTTTGATAGGGATTTATTATATTACTTATATTGAGGTTAGGGTTAGGAGTTAGGTTAAGGTTTAGGAGAAGGGTTAGCTAACATGCTAAGAAGTTGCAAAGTAGCTAAAAAGTAATACGTCGTTTCAAAGTTGCTAAATTGTTGTCCGTGATGCGATTTCAACACTCAACCTTTGGGTTGCTAGACGTTCACATTATATGCTTACCCAGTTTTTCCTGATCTGGTAGTAGGCTAACCAACTCCGGACCCTAGTTGTAGCGTATGACATCAGCTGTAAAATAAACATATTTTTCTATGGGCTATTATGGGAGCAGATTATGCTTCTATGCAGTAATGGTACTGTTATTTTAGTATTTTATTAGGATCCCCATTAGCTGTTGCGAAAGCAGCAGCTACTCTTCCAGGGGGCCCACACAATATAAAACATGACACAATACAGAACATAAATGAACAAGAACGGCTCAAGGACAGAACTACATACATTTGGTCATATGGTTTAAAACAAACAACAGCAAAAAAAACACCTGGACAAACATTGCCCAAGGGAGGATGAAAACATTAAAACTCTTTACACAGACCGAGACAGCAACTGCAGTTGGACAAAATAAAGAACAGGTCTGAGCTCCGCTGTATGCAGGATTGCATCGTGTAGGCCTATATATCTGTAATTAAAAAGGTTCTCATACAGTATGTCATCACAACTGTAATGACTGATTAATTCCAGTCAATCATGTTGGATGAAAAAGGCCTATCCACCGTAAGTGTGACTACAAACCACATTTGATCACTTTCACATTTTCTCAGAACACAAATAAATTGGCCTATTTTAGGCTATAGATACATATAGATACATGCTAGTTTCCCCTGGCCAGGCCTGGATGGGATCAGAGTGCATAGGCTACCTGCAGCTGTGGTTGTTGTCAACAGTTGAGCAGACTGAAGCACAGATTATTGTGCACATTGACAAAGCAATTTATATATTTTTTGGGGTGGTGGGTATGGGCTCATAATAATGGCCAGTATGGTGGGAATGGAATGGCATCAAACATATGGAATCCATGTGTTTGATGTATTTGATACCATTCCACATATTCTGCTCCAGCCATTACCTTGAGCCCGTCCTCCCCAATTAAAGAACCACCAACCTCCTGTGCTATAGATAGCATTTGATTACTGCTACAGTGTTATTAGGAATGTTAATCAGATTGGTCCCGCGGTTCTTAATTTTTAGTATTTCCCCCCCCCCCCTTTTTAATCATTGACATTTTATTTAATTGTTATGCGCTAGTAACATAATGTCACGACTTCTGCCGAAGTCGTTGCCTCTCCTTGTTCGGGCGGTGCTCGGCGTTCGACGTCACCGGTCTTCTAGCCATCATTGATCCTTTTTTCATTTTCCATTGGTTTTGTCTTCCCACACACCTGTTTTCAATCCCATTCATTACCTGTTGTGCATTTAACCCTCTGTTTCCCCTCATGTCTTTGTCAGAGATTGATTTGTTGTCAGTGTAGTGTTATTGTTTGTATAGGTGCGCGTCAGGTCCTCGTACCCATGTTTTGTTTGTTTGTACATTTATTGTTATGGAGCATACTTGTGGAACTTTATTAAAAGACTCCATATTTACACTCCATTTGTCTCTCCTGCGCCTGACTTCCCTGCCACCTATTACACCTATGCTTGACACATAAGCATTTCACTGCACACGCTATAACACCTGCCTAATTGCGTACGCAACTAATACATTTTGATTTGATTTAAATCGTTGTGCAACATCATGGGTAAGTTCTGGCCTTCATCTTTCCGCTCGAAAAAGTGGATTTCTACTGGTGTGGCAGTTTTAATATGCGTATCTACTCTGTTCCTAGTGACCTTTAATCTCTAACCCTTTAATAGTCTTTACGATGATTAGAAATAGATGTCAGATGGAGTTTTTATACTGTAGATTAGACAACCTTAAACCTACCATCAGCTCTCTGGCTCAATGCAATGAATTCTCTCTCACTCTCGCTCTCGCTCGCTCTCTCTCCCTCTCATATCCAGGCTGGCAATCAGTAAGTACATCCCATGTATGGGTGTGTTCCTACCAGAGATCGTTATAGCAGCTTCATGTGCTCCACCCGTCGTTCATCCCTCACCAGTACATCTGACCCTTGCAATACTGGCAAGTGCCGCTTCTCCTCCCTGTACAACAGTGAGTCTTCCTGCCTCTCTCTCTTTAAACTTTAGGAACGTCGAGTCCTCTTGGCTCTCCCACCCCTATGACGGGCCAGCTCATCCCAGTCAAAGCTGTTCTCTTTCCTGGCACCCCTATGGTGGAATGAGCTTCCCCCTAAATCAGGACAGCTGAGTCCCTGCCCATCTTCTGAAAACTTCTGAAAACATTTCTTATTAACATTGACTTTGTTGGTAGTGGCTTTATCGAGGACACATTTTATGACTGTGATATGTTGTAGTCTTACCTAGCTTTAAGAGGAATGCATTAACTGTCTGCTAACTGACCAAAATGTACATGTAAATGAGTGCAACATCGAACGTATATCTTTGAATTATTTGTTTGTGTGCGTGGGGGGGGGGTCTCAGGGCCTTACGGAGGCGGAACTCTCCTCTCGTCCGGCCAGTCGTCAGGTGTCTAGTGATGTCACCCAGCTCCACCCTACCTTCTCTCAGAGGTCAAAAGTTCATTGTTCCCTGAAGGTGAAAAGTCGCGACTCAGGGGTGTTTGAGAAAACCGCCTCTCAGTCCCCCTTTGACCCTGCTTTCTTCTGCTTGCAACACATCACTGTGAGTGGCAGAATGTGTGTGTGTATCTAGGTATTGAACATAAATGTACTGTGTGTTTCAAAATCACAATAGCCCACTTAGCTAAAGCTCCCCACTACTTTCTCTCGCCATATAGGAGATGGGACATGTCCGTTTCTTTATTATAGATGTCTATATTTAATCCACACACACATACACACACACACACAATACTCCATTAGTTGTTCTGTAATCTGGTGCTTGTAATCCCCATGTGATGCTTAACATTTACATACATCTATCACATGACCCACATTGCACTGTTAGGGTTTTTGTTCGTCTCTCTGTCTGTGTGTGTGTGTGTGTGTGTGTGTGTGTGTGTGTGTGTGTGTGTGCATGCTGACCATGTCTTTCCTTTCCCGACTCTGACAGAGCCAGAGGACATCTCCATATCTGAAGTCATTGGTTTTACCATTGTCCTTCCTGCTACTGTAAGTAAAATGGCCAATGAAATAAGTTCTCAATGCCCTGTGCAAATCCTGTAATGATAGTTCTGTCCAGTGGCCTATCCCATTAGTGAGTGCAGACGTATATACATGTACTGTATAGTTTAAACACTTTAGCAATCAACCAGTCAATCAATCAATGAATCAGTTTGACAGTATTATGCCGTGAGAATGACACCACACTGTGTTTCTCTGTTGCAGCTGGAAGATGTCAGAAAGGAAAAGTCTAAAGACATAAGTGGGCGTGTCCCTTCCACATGCCTAAACGACGCGATCCCTGCCATCATCGTCACCTCTATGGAAATCCCCTAAATGGGTGGGGTCTGTTGTGAGAGAACTGCTGGATGTTGTGCAATTGGACAATGTATGACACAGCTCTGTGTGTCGTTTCTCTCCTCCTCTAAAGGGCTCTACACTGCCAGCATGGTATCTAGTGTCTGTGTGTGTGTAACAGTATTGCTTCCATCCCGCTCCTCGCCCCAACTTGGGCTTAAACCAGGGACCCTCTGAACACATCATCAACAGTCACCCAAGAAGCATGGTTACCTATCGCTCCACAAAAGCTGCTGCTCCTTGCAGAGCAAGGGAAACAACTAATTCAAGGTCTCAGAGCGAGTGACGTCACCGATTTAAACACTAGTAGCACAGACTGCTAACTAGCTAGCCAATTCACACCGTGTGTGTTTTGTATTTGTGGATTTAGAGACGTTTTCCATTGAGCTGTAGAAAACACAATCTGAAAACAGTTTCAGTCGGTGACTTTCCTTTTTATGTTTTTAAACATGGAGGATTGTCAATGTTTTCCTCTCCACATTCTCTCCCTCCTCCTTTTCCCTCCCTCCTCCCGCACTTTCTCTCTCCTCCCTCCTGAATTTATTTACACAAAGTGTCTGTAGGCTATTTCTCTCCTCCTCCCTGAAGAATACACCGTTGGAGTTTCTTTTTACAATATTCATTCTTATTTTTTATGGTTCTACATTTCAAGGGAAATGGCAGAATGGGTCATTGTCTATTGCTTATCACCATTTAGACCTGTCACCTAAGTGTGTGGGGGGGGGGGGTTAGGGGAGAAGTTTCTACTGTATATGGTCCTAACCCAGTGCCCCAGACAGCACCATATTGATAAGATAATAAAGATATTGTAAGTGTATGTGATAAGGTGAGTGTGTACTCAATTGTTTTAATCGTCATTTCGGCACCATACACGGCCCTGCCCCAATTTAAATGGCACCCTATTCCCTAGTGTACTACTTTTAACAGCCCTATGTAGGGAACAGGGTATTATTTGGGACAGTGTATTTCTCTGCTGCGCGTCGACTCTATGGTTGTAAAGGATCTCTCTGGTGTGCAAATACAGATTTAGTTGTGGTTCTGAATGTTGATGAGCTGATTGATTTGTAAAGTCTTATATCGATGAACTGATTGATTTATGTCTTGTATTGAGGAAAATAACAACTTTTCAGCTGTTATGTCATTGAAATATTTCTCAAAACCTTTGTTCTAAATTAGGTGAGGGTTTATTGTAGATTTGTGATGGATGTGTGAAACAGTTTGTTTGAGTTATTTTTATGTCATTTTCTAAACAAATGCATTACTGGCAGCTGTGTTTTGTTATCTGGTTGGTTATGGACTATGTACCATCAGCAGCCTATGTGAGTGTTGTGAGAAGTTGGATAGAAAATAAAAGTTTGCTGATGTGGGATCAGGACTTTGAAAATACATCTTGTCATCGGCACAGTGGACAGTACACGTCAGCACTGTCTCTATGAGGATTAGCATGTGTCTCTCCTCTCCTTATTAACCCGAGTGCAAGTTATTACACATTATAATCTATCTCTCTCTGTGTGTGTGTGATGTATTCTGCCACAGCATGACATGGGCAGAGAGATATGCACTTTCCATTGTGTATGTGTACACAATATCACAGCCAATCACGACATTGGTGGGTAAGTAATACTGCCCAGCGCTATCATTCCAAAGTGTTCAGGGCAAGCAAATTGGCTAGTCCCACTAGTGGTGAGCAGAGTTGTCGTGACATATTTAGAGATATCTATCTATTATTTTAATGCTAGAAAGTAAAGTAGGTCATATTTTGTATACAGATGTCTTTTTTTTCAATTGCAAATATGTGTCGCTAAGATTTATGTAATTGCTGCTACCGACTTAAAATAATTCATTACAATGGTATAGAAGGACCTTGAGTATTCGCACCAGTGGAAACTGTAATTGGGGGAGGGTCTATATTAAAGAATACTATTAGCTAATCACACCCTTTTAGCATGTCATCAATTTGAGGATCCTATTGTTCATAATACGTGTCCCTGGAGTTAATCTGTTTAAATTAAGGTAAGGATCATTGTGGGCAAAATGATTAATCATAGCACTTTATGAGCAATCATTTTTAAAGCGTTAAACGACCTTAGAGTTGAGCATCTGTGGCCTCAATTTATTAAAATCCTCAATAACCCACAATGTGTCATCGGTGTTACGATCATTAGTGTTACTTACTAATCCTACTGGTGGCACAACGCTATCATAATGGTAAAACACATTTAAAATCATTAAACTGCCATTGTAGTGGATTAAGAATGTGAAGATATACCCGCATTTCAAGACCTACCCTTTTTTCACCTTTCTATGTACACAAAAAAAAGCATGTACAGTAATCCAACATGTACAATTTTGAAATGTAATAGTTGAATGTCCTAACATACAGAGCTGTCAAAAGGTGGTAAAAAAAAAAGCTTATCCTTTATCATCTTGTTGATCATGGTGACTGTCTCCTGGTAGAGGTGCTTCTCGGACATCAGACTTCGGTAATGTGTTGCTTCCCCTGGGAGAGATAACACAGAGTGAAAGGGAGAACGAGTGAGAAATAGAAAGAGAGAGTGATAGAAAGAGAGAGTCAAGGAGTGAAAAAGTGATGCAAAGGGATATTGTGACACATTGAGAAGGTGAGATCACAGCAAAACAGACATTAAAAACAGAGAGAGAGAGAGAGGAATTGATTGATGCGAGGGACAGATAGAGGTAGAGCTAGGGGAGAATGTGTGAGGCTAAGAGGAGTCTATATCTGTATGTGTGAGTAATGCAGGGTGATCAGAGTGAGGCATGCTGGGGGTAGGATTACAGGCCTTATAAGGCCCCTGTGCCATCCATCCCCGTCTCTGCTCCACTCAGCTATTCTTGTCCCGTCTCTCCCTTACCCTCAACTAAGGCAAGACCTCTCTAACAACACTTTTATACACATTTTAATGCGTTGTTCAGGTTTTCAGTTTTCGATGAATACTAGACTAGCTGTTGTGTGGTTTAAGTTTGAATTAATTTTGAGTGTGTGGTAGGTGTGTGAGTGTGCATACGTGTGTCTGTGTGTGTGTGTGTATCAGAAGCTTTTCAGCGCCTGCCCTTCCTCCTCCTATCAGGTGTTTGTCCCAACCGTCTGGAAATAACAGGGGGGGAGAACTCCGGAACGAGACTGAAGGAGGGGAATCAGAAAGCCAGTGCAAGAGGAAACAAGTACAAAGAGGACAGCGAGTGAAGGAGGAAAGCGCTTTCAGGAGGAAGCAGGGTGTGTGTGTGTGTGTGTAGGTTTTTATCCAAAGCTGAAGATGGCTACATACACAGTATCTCTCAATGGCTCCGCACCATGGGGTTTCAGACTACATGGAGGAAAAGACTTCAATATGCCACTTACCATCTCCAGGGTAAGACACTACACACTTTAAGCTTTTCCTGTGTTAGAGAAACAGACTTTGAGTGTGATAAATAGTGGTTACGGTGCGTTGCTGTGTGCGCGCGCACATGCTAAACGTGGGTCTTATTTAATGACGTAATGATTGATGACAGATGACGAGGGGTGAGGAATGACCTGCCAACTAGTGAGTTGTAAAATACACTCCTCTCCCTCTCTGTCACACCCCTCCTCTTTCCATCTAGACCTGTTGCTGTAGTTGTGTGTTATTGCACCTGCAGGTACTTTGACGTATTTCCAGTGGATCTGGAAATGGCAAATGGCATCAGAGAGGGAGAGAGAGGAGGAGAGGTGCGGTCACATGGAAAGCTGTGTGTTACCTAAAGCGTCCTGCTGGGCCTCTCGGATGCCAAGTGTGTCTCTAAAGACATCCTCTTTGTCCATCTCTGGTCCTCTTACTATCTCCGGTCAGGTCTGAAGAAAAAAAAACAAAGGTACATAATGGTTGGTCCATTTCGCAGACCTGCTGGCTGCTTTGGAGCTGTGAACTCCCAGTCATCTCAACTCTGTCCTGTAGTCTGCATCAGCTACCTGATGCTGTGTGAGGAAAGAGTGTGATCTCTGGAGAGTCTGATCTCTCCTCATTGCTGTAATGATTTGGCAGATGTGAGGTACAGAGCTATCTAAATAGCCAGCTAGTGAGTGCTAGCTCACTTTGAGACTTTACCTTCCCTGAAACCTGAAGTGCTGTTCTGGTGTTGATGTTGATGAACATGATGGCTTCTGGAGCATAACGTGTTGTTGTGAATAGAGGATCACACACAGTTTCCCAGTTTCTCCTTGACTGTGTGTGTTTCTGTCACGAGGGGGGAAAAGCAACAGGTTTTGAGAATCTGGGTTGAGCAGGCAACGTGAAATAGAGGCAGACAACAAAGGAACCGTTTTTTAAAGCATTTATTTTCGAGCATGATTCTTTCCATAACTGTGTTATTTTTAAGTTGTACCAATAAAAGATTAAAACACACAAAACATAAGGGAGGAGAGAAACAAAAAGCACAGGAAGGGATACGGACCAGGAGGCAGGCGTCCATTTTCTATATGCTTCCGTTGTCCTCCAAACCAGAGATATGGATATAACGACGTGATACTTATGTCTCCACCCTAACAATGGGATTCGCTGTCCACAGAATGGAACCCATCAAGTTCCCGCCTATTCCTCTCTTTGGATTGGTGGATGCATCTCGTTATTTGAATACTTTTTTGAAAATTCGATGAGTGGGTGTTGAACTCAACCGCTTACATTCAATGGAAAGTGAATATGCATAGACCTAAGCATCCCAAAAGCTATATTGGATCAAATAGGCCTCATGAAGCCAATTAGCAATTACATTTTATTTTGACACTATTATTAACCTTCTTATAAAAAATACCCAGTTCCACTGCATCACTCTTTATTTTTCACACAGGCCGATTTTGGAGTGGAGTCAGTTCCCTCACTTCATCTCCACATGTTTTTCACAATCCACTTTGTTAACTCTCCCTCCTATAGAGCAGTGGGATTGGGTAATGGAAACACTATAGTGTGATGCTATTGCATGATAGCTACAGTATTAGAATGTGCGATTAGGCAATAGCTACTGTATAGAGTCATGTGATTGGTTTAGAGTAGCAATGTAGTGTCATGATTGGCAGCAGTTACTCTTCCTGGGGTCCAGCAAAATTAAGGCAGTTATACCATTTAAAAAAACATTACGATACACTTCACAACAATCTTTTGGGGGCAGCAGGTAGCCTAGTGGTTAGAGTGTAAGATCAAATCCCCGAGCTGACAAGGTAAAAATCTGTAATTCTGCCCCTGAACAAGGCAGTTAACCCACTGTTCCTACACCTTCGTTGAAAATAAGAATTTGTTCTTAACTGACTTGCCTAGTAAAGTGAAAAATATATAAATAAAAACAACACATTTCCAAACACATTAAGTGTGCACGCTCAGGCCCCTAATCTACTACCACATATCTACAACACAAAATCAGCGTAGGCATGTGTGTATAGTGTGTATGTAAATGTGTGTTTGTATGCATGTGTCAGTGACTGTTTGTGTTGCTTTATACAAGTCACTGCTGTTCCATAAGGTGTATTTTTATATATTAAAAAAAAAATCAAATGTTATTGCTTGCATTTGGAATAGAGTTCCATGTAGTACTGGGCACCTCCCATAGTCTGTTCTGGACTTGGGGACTGTGAAGAGACCTCTGGTGGCATGTCTTGTGGGGTATGCATGGGTGTCTGAGCTGTGTGCCAGTAGTTCAAACATGTCATTGTGCATTCAACATGTCAGTACCTCTCACAAATACAAGTAGTGATGAAGTCAATCTCTCCTTCACATTGAGCCACCAAAGATTGACATGCATATTATTAATAGCTCTCTGTGTACATCTAAGGGCCAGCTGTGCTGCCTTGTTCTTTGCAATTGCAATTTTCTTAAATCCCTCTTTGTGACACCTGACCACACGACTGAATAGTAGTCCAAGTGCGACAAAACTATGGCATGTAGGACCTGCCTTGTTGATAGTGCTGTTAAGAAGGCAGAACAGTGCTTTATTATGGACAGACTTCTCCCTATTTTAGCTACTGTTGTATCAATATATTTTAACCATGACAACTTGCTCAATTGCTGACAACTTGCTCAATTTCCACATTATTCATTACAAGATTTAGTTGAGGTTTAGTGAATGATTTGTCCCAAATACAATGATTTTAATTTTGAAATATTTAGGACTAACTTATTCCTTGCCACCCATTCTGAAACTAACTGCAGTTCTTTGTTAAGTGTTGCAGTCATTTCAGACGCTGTAGTAGCTGACGTGTATTGTGTTGAGTCATCCGTATACATAGACACTTTACTCAAAGCCAGTAGCATGTCATTAGTAAGATTGAAAAATGTAAGGGGCCTAGACAGCTGCCCAGGGGATTTCCTGATTCTACCTGGATTATATTGGATAGGCTTCCATTAAAGAACACCCACTGTGTTCTGTTAGACAGGTAACTATTTATACACAATATAACAGGGGGTGTAAAGCCATAACACATAGGTTTTTCCCAGCAGCATACTATGATCGATTATGCCTAAAGCCTCACTGAAGTCTAACAAAACAGCCCGCACAATCTTTTTATCATCAATTTCTCTCAGCCAAACATCAGTCATTTGTATAAGTGCTGTGCTTGTTGAATGTCCTTCCCTATAAACGTGCTGAAAGTCTGTTGTCAATTTGTTGACTGTAAAATAACGTTGTATCTGGTCAAACACATTTTTTTCCAAAACATTACTAAGGGTTGGTAGCAGGCTGATTGGTCGGCTATTTGAGCCAGTAAAGGTGGCTTTACTATTTTTAGGTAGTGGAATGTATTTTGCCTCCCCCCAGGCCCGAGGGCACATACTTTCTGGTAGGCTTAAATTGAAGATATGTTAAATATGAGTGCCAATATTGTCCGCAATTATCCTCAGTCATTTTCTATCCAAGTTTTCAGACACCGGTGTCTTGTCATTGCTGATAGATAACAATACTTTTTCCGCCTCTTCCACACTCACTTCACGGAATTCTAAATTACAATACTTTTCTTTCATAATTTGGTCTGATATACTTGGATGTGTAGTGTCAGTGTTTGTTGCTGGCATGTCATGCCTAAGTTTGCTAATCTTGCCAATGAAAAATCATTACAGTAGTTGGCAATATTAGTCAGTTTTGTGATGAAAGAGCCATCTGATTTAATGAATGATGGAGCGGAGTTTGCCTTTTTGACCAAAATTTTATTTAAGATGCTCCAAAGCTTTTTACTATCATTCTTTATGTCATTTATATTTGTTTCACAGTGTAGTTTCTTCTTCGTTTTATTCAGTTCAGTCACATGATTTCTCAATTTGCGGTACGTTTGCCAATCAGTTGTGCAGCCAGACTTATTTGCCATTTATTTTGCCGCATCCCTCTCAACCATACCATTTTTCAATTCCTCATCAATCCACAGGAATTTAACAGTTTTTACAGTCATTTTATTGATGGGTGCATGCTTATTAGTAACTGGGAATCATTAGTCATTTCATAAATGTGTCAAGTGCTGGTTGCTTCTCCTTAAACACCACGGACCAACACATATTCTTTACATCAACAACATAGGAATCCCTACAAAACTTATTGTATGACCTCGTATACACTATATTAGGCCCAGGCTTTGGTTTTCCTAGATATGGCTACTATATTGTGATCACTACATCCGATGGATTTGGATACTGCTTTCAAGCTCATTTCTGCAGCATTAGTAAAGATGTGATCAATACATGTTGATGATTTCATCCCTGTGCTGTTTGTAACTACCCCGGTAGGTTGACTGACAACCTGAACCAGGTTGCAGGCACTGGTTACAGTTTGAAGCATTCTCTTGAGTGGGCAGTATGATGAAAGCCAGTCAATATTTAAAATCACCCAGAAAATATACTTCTCTGTTGATATCACATTCATTATCAAGCATTTCACACATGTTATCTAGATACTGACTGTTAGCACTTGGTGGTCTATAGCAGCTTCGCACCAGAATGGGTTTTATATGTATGTTTAATATGTAGCCATATTACTTCAACAATATTTAACATGAGTTCCTCTCTAAGCTTTACAGGAATGCGGTTCTGAATATAAACGGCCACACCTCCACCTTTGTCTTTTCTGTAGATGTTATAAATGTATTGCTACCACTGTGTCATCAAATGTATTATAATAATAATAATAATATGCCATTTAGCAGACGCTTTTATCCAAAGCGACTTACAGTCATGTGTGCATACATTCTACGTATGGGTGGTCCCGGGAATCGAACCCACTAACTAAGTGAGTTTCAGAGATTGTCAAAATACGAATGTCATCTGTTACCAGCAAATTATTGATTTCTTGAATCCTGATATGTTAACGTGGGCTATTTCTTAGCACTTTTCTGGGATGCTTGATTGTTTTTATTGCTTTACTGGGAAGTTTAGCAGAGGTGCTCAGGTTATTTATGTTTGTGCAGGGTGAGCTGCTCACGGTGGATTTCCTCAGTGCTAACAGTATAACTCTGGTTCATAGACACATGATTACTGCATACAATAGCTGTGGGGTCAGCAGAGACATTCAGGGCAGTAAGAGGGACATGAATTAGGTTACTCCCGTTGTCTTCCAGCACCCCTGGGATAATGTACATTTTCTGAAGCATTACGACAACTCAGCGGCACAATGGTAGGGATTAAATGAGCTGGTCATGGGTCATTGATAAGTCATTGTCTCAACGCAGATAGTGTCTAGCAGACAGTGTCATGTGATTTTTGACTGGAGGATAGATGTAGGCCTGTTCATCATTATTTCCATGTTCTCAAGAGAGACGGAATACATTGTTGTGTCCCATGGCAGAGTAATGAATATTTAGGGATGGATAACAAGACCGTGATTTGTCCAAAAGTTGGTTCTGATGGATGCAGTGCATGCGTGTGTGTGTGTGTGTGTGTGTGTGTGTGTGTGTGTGTGTGTGTGTGTGTGTGTGTGTGTGTGTGTGTGTGTGTGTGTGTGTGTGTGTGTGTGTGTGTGTGTGTGTGTGTGTGTGTGTGTGTGTGTGTGTAGCTGATTCAGCATAAGCAGAGCAGGGTGGTGAAATGTTAAGAGAGCAGATGCAGTTAAGGAGAGAAAAATGGTGCTGCTGTGAAGCCATCCTGAAACAACCGAACAATTTCACACACACACACACACACACACGAATGCGGACCCACGCTGAATAAATGAAGGAACAAAGGCAGAAGGCGTCACCGAGTAGAAAGAGGAAAAGAGCGCGCGAGCGGCGAAAAGAGATAGATAGAGAAGGCGGGTTTGAGTGGCACTAGCAGGTAGTTGGGGGCAGTTAGGTTAAACAGACTGATGCAGGAGGCGTCAACAGCACTCTTTATTTTTATCTCTTTAACGAGCTGCCTGTAAGCCTATCCTCTATTCCAGTCCTCAGCCCCGTCTCTCTGTCCATGCCCAGTCCTCAGTCTACCCCATACCTCAGCCTTGTACCCCAGCCCCTACTCTACCTCTGACTCCCTAGTCCCCTCTAGTACTCCCTAGTCCCACAGACCTACTTACGCTGCCCTAAGAGTTGTACAGAGACTGCTGTGCATCCATCTAACTCTGCAAATGTAGCAGACGGTGGTATGTGAAATTCACTCTTCAGCCTCAAGTGTCGCGCCTTGGGCAATTGAAGAAGGCCTTTTCCAATAGCACAATGGGTTGGAACGCTTTAGGAAGGCGGTCCCGTGTGTCCTGAATTCAAGCCTCTGTATGAGGAGGAAGTGGTACTTGCTAAGCAAGCAGCTTGACATCTTTTACAACAACTGTCTGAGCAGTTTGTACTGCTCATTCGGTGTTTCTATCAATGCCTTTCTGTGTGGTGTTTTTTTAATGAGGAAGTTAGTTCAGATCAGCGTTTTCTGCTAGTTTTCTCTAGTGCTGTTCTATCACGGCCCAGTCATGCCACTTGAAAGTTGCGTTTGAAAATGGTGCCCATTTCAATAAAACTATTTTGGATAACTGTTTTTAGTTTTTGTCATTTCTAGAGGAGTATAGTATACTCAAGCAGGAGAGAACGAGACGCCAGTCCACTTTTGACAACGGATCTGACTCCTGCTGTTGTGATTTGTGCGTTAGAAACCTGTGTTTCTTTTGTGGCGCATCTCATTGAGGTCTCCTGTGGAACATGACAGATAGACAGTTGAGTTCTGTTAAGATGTTGACCTGATACTATTCTGTAGGTGTTAATACATGCTGATCCATCCTGGTGTGTCCTAGTGTGATAACTACAGCTGGTCAATTAGACACAGCTTTATCTGATTGGTTTGAGCGAAGGCAGATAACCTGACCGACACTAGGAATAACGACCTTATATACTGAACTAAAATATAATAATAATAATAATAATAATAAATAATATATGCCATTTAGCTGACGCTTTTATCCAAAGCGACTTACAGTCATGTGTGCATACATTCTACGTATGGGTGGTCCCGGGAATCGAACCCACTACCCTGGCGTTACAAGCGCCATGCTCTACCAACTGAGCCACAGAAGGACCAATATAAACACAACATGTAAAGTGTTGGTCCCATGTTTCATGAGCTGAAATAAAAGATCCCTGAAATGTTCCATACACTATAATGCTTATTTCTCTCAAATTGTGTGTGTGTTTGAGCAGAGGTATCCATGTCAGTTTTTCTTACATAACCCTGCCTCTGTTACCCTCTCTCTCTCTCTCTCCACTGGGCACACACTGGTTGAATCAACGTTGTTTCCACGTCATTTGAAGGAAATTATGTTGAACTAACGTGGAATAGACGTTGAACTGAGTTCAGTGCCCAGGGCTCGCTCTCTCTCTCGTTCTCTTTCTCTCTCGTTCGCTCCCTTCCTCCCTTTCTCCTAACTCTTCTGCTTTCTCTCTCCCCTCTAGATAACTCCAGGCAGTAAGGCTGCAGGGGGCAGTCTAGTCCAGGGTGACATCATCACATCGATAGACGGCCTTAGTACAGAAGGCATGACACACCTGGAGGCACAGAACAAGATTAAGATGGCCTCCAATAAACTGGCCCTCACCATGCAAAAGTAAACATACGCACACACAGGCACGCACACATACAAATGGGCGCACAAGCATGCATGTATAGAAACACACACATACACACACACACACACTAGATCTTAAAATACTTACAAGATAACATGCAAAACTACATAACACATGTGATATTACTTACAAATGTAAAAGTCTGTTGTTGTGGCTCTGCACCCAGGTCGAAACGTCCTACCACTGTTACCATGGCAACACCCAGAATGGACTCCCCCATGTCAGTTATTCCTCACCAGAAGGTAAACACACACATGCACGCACACACAAAAAAAAGTTTCTGCATTTGAGTGTCTATGCGATTGCTCTTGAACAAAAGAAGACGGGATCAATTGAAGACTGGAAGGCTGTGTGTTGGCGCCCACTAGTGTTTCTATTGCAGCTGTAGCTTCCATATTAAAGAGCAGAGGATCAAGCTCTGGCCAAGGCAATGACTGTTTTATGAATGGATAAAGCCATCGATGATGTGACACCATTCATTCCTATGTGAAGACACAACAGCGCGTTGAAGCCAAATTGAATCGGTTAAGATGCCATCTCTTGGAGACATAACATGCGCCGTTTTAGTTAATCCAGGAAGTATCGGTGCACGCCAGCTCAGTGCTGCTTCCTCTCAACGAGTTACTCAAGTTGAAGGCCAACTGGGGTACTGGAGGCTTCCATTAGCAACTCCATTATCCTAATAACTTCTTCTTTGTGCTGTTTTTAAACCCACTAGAGGCGATATCTGTGCCCCTGCAGAAATCGAACTATAATAATAAAAAACGACCCATTAAATCCATCTGTTTAAACTAGAGAAATCTGTTTTTTTGCTGCGTCTCAATCCACCGCATCCTCTGATGTCGGGCTTCCACATCTGCGGTGAAAAGTGTTAGAGCTACAGGATCAGGAGGCATCCCGAAAATCGGTCTTCTCACAAGCCTGTAGTGTCCGACAGCTGCAAGCTTCCTTGGACTCGTCTGAAGTCAGTGCCGCCGATGTGTCAACTTCTGTTTGTATAGTCCCAATGGTTTGGGCTACAAACTATTATGAACCCCACCATCGAAAGGTGAGACTCTCACAAACACGTACATGTTTTGCTCTACGATGCCCACCAGCCTCACAAGACTCGTCTGAAGGTAACCTGGTGTCAGTTTTTAAAAAATGATTAGAAGTACATATGGAAGTACTTTAGTGCAAAGAAATGCTTAAATATGGGTAGAACATTTATTTGATAATTTTCTGAGATTTCTTATATCTCTCAGATATAGGACAGAGACTCCAAAACATACTTCCTTTTTATAGATGATTTTGACTGGTTTGCCACGCATTAGTATGTTATTCAAAGTGTTTCTATGGGCTAATAGCAGTGAAGCCAAATTCTATGTTTTATCAAATTTCTGTTCAAATTCCAGATCAAATAGCTAAATGACCCTTGTTATTACCATCGTAAAAGAATTCCATATGTTAGCGTAGTAAAAACCCAGCCCGGACCCTTGGTTCAAGGACATACATGAAGACTGGAAGGCTGTGTGTTGGCGCCCACTAGTGTTTCTAAAAAATTAAATACATCTGGTGTATTAGAAGCAATTATTAGTACCATGATTGGATTTACACAAAGACTGTCATTTTTCCGTTCACCATAATGGGGAGGGGGACGCTAACGCCGTCAGTCTTGAACTTCCGTGGCTTCAATGAAAGGGGGCAGTTGTTCTCCCCTGGGCCAAATATTATAGAGGATACACCACCTATCTATCTATCTATCTATCTATCTATCTATCTATCTATCTATCTATCTATCTATCTATCTATCTATCTATCTATCTATCTATCTTTTCTCCCCATTTCTCAGTTTTTCTGAGTCCCTCACTCTATCTCTCTTGTCATTAAGGAGGGTGAGCATGTTAAAAAAGAAGTAGAAGAAGAAGAAGAGGTGGAGGCGAAGAAGTTTGGGAGACTATTGTC
>NC_068444.1:35172563-35177563 GCF_023373465.1 Oncorhynchus keta | reverse complement strand
GATTAAATGTCTGTGTCTTACCAACTGAATACTGTTGTGAATGGGGTTTGGCCGTTTTAAATGGTGTACATTTTATTTCACAATGAACTTGTTGATTGATGACCACCCAAGAGCATTCTGCATGACTACAACAAAATAATCATATCTCCACCTTAAAATCATCCTTGCTGCTTTGTTCTGTCTAATCTCACATGCTAATGCATTTCCCCAGACCACAGAACAATAGTTCACCTGACTTTCAATTAATGCTTGGGTAGTTTGCTTAAGATTCTTTCCCAATACATATTTAGCTATCCTTCTGATCATGCATGCAGTTTCATTTGTTTATATTTTACATAGATTAGTTATTTGAGGCGACCATGATAAGCAGTTGTGTAGCTGCACTCCGAGTAGTTTGGTTTCTGCCACTTCCTCAATTTGTACTTTGCTTAATCACATCCCATGTTGTGCTGGCCTTTTCCTTGTGGAATAGACCAACATAATCTTGGTTTTCATGGCGTTCAAAACAAGTTTGTTCTGGCAAACCCACTCCCTGATATTTCCCAGATCTACTTGTAGAGCTTGCTATACCTGTTTAACCGATTTGTCTTGCTTTATAAATTGTAGTATAATCTGCAAATATAGTAGCTTGAGTTTTGGATAAGGAAGGTCATTAGTATATATTAAGTAAAGAAGTGGCCCAAGGTAGCTGCCCTGTGGTATTCCACAGTTTAAAGCATGAGGGGAAGAAAACGACCCATTGATATAAGCGCACTGTTTCCTGTCAGTTAGATATGACTGTACCCAATTCCATACTGCCTCCTTAAACCCATAATGCAATACTTTTGTCAAATTATTTAATAATCTACTAAATCAAATGCTGCACTGAAATCTAAAAATAGTACACCCACAAACCTGCCATAATCCATAGTATTGAGCCACTCACCAGTCATGTCAACCAATGCAGTGGTAGAGGAATGTTTTTGCGATAAGCATGCTGATTGGCTGTGGTCAGATCATTCTTGTCCATGTGCTGTCATATCTGTCTACTCATAATAGCCTCCAATATCTTAGTGAGTGAAGGGAGTAGACTGATTGGTCGACTATTGGCAGGAGTAATGGGTTCTTTCCTGTTTTTATGGATTGGGCACAGCTTAGCATGCGTCCATACATTTGGAAATTGCCCTTTTCCAGTGACTAATTAAATATATATTTCAGTGAAGCTGCAATCTGGTGAGCAGCATAGAATAAAACAAAATTGTCCATAAGATCATAACCTATAGATTTACCATTGGGTAATGACTTGAATAGGTTTAACACCTCCTCTATAGGTTTTCTTGCTCATAATATGATCATCGATCCATTGGACAATAGCTTGTTGGAAGAATGGGTGTTTAGATTATCTCTCAGTAAATTAGTTTTCTTTGTAAAAAGATCTGCAAAATGATTGTCAATATCAGCTGGTTTTGTTATTGTTCTCCCGTCCACCTCCACACTAGATGGGCATGATGAGATGGATGTACCAAGTAAGCTCTTCACTATATTCCATACCTTTTTTACAATCATTTTGAGAATCAATATAAGCATTTTTTTTGTCAAATAACCTTTTTTCTTACAATTGAATTTAACCACATAGTATTCTAAAAGTCTGTTCATCAATTTCTAGTTTAGAATTGGCTGCTAAGACTTTTGCCATATTTCTTTGAGAAAAAGCATCACCCAGTTCATCATCAATCCATGGAGATGTGTCTGAACGATGACCCAACTTAGTTGATGACCTAGTGGTGTCATTAACCATTTGTTTCAAACCACAGCCCCCGGTAGATCTCATTCATTTAGTTATATTTGAATTATTCTGATCCTTCCAATTTTTTTATTAAAATCACCCAAGATAAATACATCTCTGTTACTCTCTGTGGCCTGGTCAAACCCAGTGCATACGTCATCCAGATAGGACACCTTAGAGCTAGGAGGTCTATACACACATCCTACCAATATAGATGCCTGGTGAGGCAGATGTACCTGAGCCCATAGTGCCTCTATTTGACATACATGAAGGTCATCCCTTCTCTTAAAAGGTATATGATTCTGAATGTACAATGCTACACCACCACCATTCCTATTCAAATCAAACTTTATTTGTCAGATGCGCCGAATACAACAAGTGAAATGCTTACTTACAAAGCCCTTAACCAACAGTGCAGTTCAAGAAGAGTTAAGAAAATGTTTACCAAATAAAAATAATGAAATGTAACACAATAATGAGTCAGTGTGCGGGGTAGGGGTCAATGTAATAGTCCGGTGGCCATTTTATTAATTGTTCAGCTGTCTTATGGCTTGGGGGTAGAAGCCTTTGGTCCTAGACTTGGTGCTCCGGCACCGCTTGTCGTGCGGTAGCAGAGAAAACAGTCTATGACTTGGGTGACTGGAGTCTCTGGCAATTTTATGGGCATTTCTCTGACACCGCCTATTATATAGGTCCTGGATGGCAGGGCCAAACTCTAACTTTTACTTATATCACATTTTCCCTTAAGTCTCCCAGTGACATTAATGCATGTTGTCAAAAACAACACCATGACCATTGTTACCCTGATCGATAATTCCACATAACATCTTATTGTTTGTTTCCATGTTGTTTGTCTTGTTTGGGGTGTGTTTGGTTGTTGCGGTGGTGTTCCTCTTGAAATACTACAATCAATAAATGAATCAATCGACCACACAAACAGGTGTGTGTGTTGAAATGGTAAATATTGTGAATTTGTATGATTGTGTGCAAGGCTCCCTTGAAAAAGAGGCCTTAGTCTCAAATGGGATTTTCTGTTTAAATACATTTTTTAAATACACATTATCAGTTTACACGCTCTGCATGGTGTTCAACTTGACTAAGTCCGTGTGGCTTTGCGTTGAAATACATACAGTCTCTGCACACCCTCCCCAGTCAAATATTTTATTATATATTTTATTTATTATATTATCCCATTGGCCGTGTACTGAACCTCGTGCCTGGCCCGGGATGGGGTGCCACATTCACACCCCTCGCACATTAGGTCACCGGCCTAACAACTGTCCATTTGTTCACAGCACTCACTGCCTGGTGTGTGTATTATTGCGTGTGTGTGCGCAAGCATGTGTGTGTGTGTGTGTGTGTATCTCACCATACACTGTAAAAAAAAAAAAAAAGAAATGTTTGTTTAAATCTCAAATCTTCCCTGTCAAGTTGTCCAGTGACACATTTTCCTAAAGGAAACTCTGAAATGGCATATTGTTTTTATGAAGATTGTAGAATATTCACATTAAAATCTGTCGGCAATTGGATGGAAGCCTAGCTGGTGCGCTAGTCCAGTGTCACTTTGACTTTGTCTGCACATCATTGTTCACCAGTAGCCACAAACTTCTCAAGAATAAGCTACCAGCCAAACAGGCTTGTAAGAATTGTACTTAATTAAACACCCTCTCAAACTCATCTGGAAGTTGAGCATTTTTAATTTCCATCTCTGTAATGTGACTGTATCTATGCAATCGTATGTGCATTTGTTTCTTTTTTTTAAAGGGACCGCAATGGAAATAAGTCCCTTTATTGTGCAATCCCGGTCACGTTTAAAAAAAATATATATATATATTTTTTTAAACGTGACCGAGATTGCACCTGCACTGTGATAGTCTCAGTGCTCCGTTAAAAGTGCAGAGAGCATCATGAAGAACAAGGAACACACCAGGCAGGTCCGAGATACTGTTGTGAAGAAGTTTAAAGCAGGATTTGGATAGAAAAATATTTCCCAAGCTTTAAACATCCCAAGGAGCACTGTGCAAGCGATAATATTGAAATGGAAGGAGTATCAGACCACTGCAAATCTACCAAGACCTGGCCGTCCCTAAACTTTCAGCTCATACAAGGAGAAGACTGATCAGAGATGCAGCCAAGAGGCCCATGATCACTCTGGATGAACTGCAGAGATCTACAGCTGAGGTGGGAGACTCTGTCCATAGGACAACAATCAGTCGTATATTGCACAAATCTGGCCTTTATGGAAGAGTGGCAAGAAGAAAGCCATTTCTTAAAGATATCCATAAAAAAGTGTCGTTTAAAGTTTGCCACAAGCCACCTGGGAGACACACCAAACATGTGGAACAAGGTGCTCTGGTCAGATGAAACCAAAATTGAACTTTTTGGCAACAATGCAAAACGTTATGTTTGGCGTAAAAGCAACACAGCTCATCACCCTGAACACACCATCCCCACTGTCAAACATGGTGGTGGCAGCATCATGGTTTGGGCCTGCTTTTCTTCAGCAGGGACAGGGAAGATGGTTAAAATTGATGGGAAGATGGATGGAGCCAAATACAGGACCATTCTGGAAGAAAACCTGATGGAGTCTGCAAAAGACCTGAGACTGGGACGGAGATTTGTCTTCCAACAAGACAATGATCCAAAACATAAAGCAAAATCTACAATGGAATGGTTCAAAAATAAACATATCCAGGTGTTAGAATGGCCAAGTCAAAGTCCAGACCTGAATCCAATCGAGAATCTGTGGAAAGAACTGAAAACTGCTGTTCACAAATGCTCTCCATCCAACCTCACTGAGCTCGAGCTGTTTTGCAAGGAGGAATGGGAAAAAATGTCAGTCTCTCGATGTGCAAAACTGATAGAGACATACCCCAAGCGACTTACAGCTGTAATCGCAGCAAAAGGTGGCGCTACCAAGTATTAACTTAAGGGGGCTGAATAATTTTGCACGCCCAATTTTTCAGTTTTTGATTTGTTAAAAAAGTTTGAAATATCCAATAAATGTCGTTCCACTTCATGATTGTGTCCCACTTGTTGTTGATTCTTCACAAAAAAATTACAGTTTTATATCTTTATGTTTGAAGCCTGAAATGTGGCAAAAGGTCGCCGCAAAGTTCAAGGGGGCGGAATACTTTCGCAAGGCACTGTGTATATATATATATATATATATATATATATATATATATATATATATATATATATATATATATATATATATATATATATATACACA